>NC_091444.1:63906795-64066364 GCF_964237555.1 Oryctolagus cuniculus | reverse complement strand
GAAGATCTGGCCCGCGGGGCTCAGGATGTTGGAGACGTAGGGGAGCAGACTGCTCTCCATGCCCCCTTCCACCTGGACTCGCTCGCTCTCCGGGGTCATCATTTCGTCGTCGCTGGCTTTGTCCTCCCGATCCAGCTCCCGCAGGACCGAGTCTTCCCTCAGAGGAGCCAGATGGGCCGGCTCATACTGTACCCTGTTATTAGTGCTCACACTCTCCTTCACAGTGCTATGTTCCATGTCATAGTCATTAGTGCCAACATCACTCTCATCACAGGAAGCCTCTTTCTCCACCTTCACCTGCACCAGGTTGCTTCTCAGCACGTCCTGTGAAGAGAAATAAGAGCTGTTCAGATTTTCAACTCCTGAAAGGCTGGACTTGACAGACAGGTCCAGCACACAGTCAACATCTGCCGAATCCCTCACGGAGGTGACAGACCTCTGGGACAAAGACTCTGTTGAGCTGCAGGGGCTGGCTACTGTTTTTCCAGCTGCTGTGGCGTGTGGCTCTGCCTCTCCGCCAGCCTGGGGGATGCCTGCTGAGTCTGAGGGCAATCGCATCCACATGTTCCCAGGCTCGGCCGCCAAGTCCCTTTTGCTGGGCAGGATGTTCAATTTTTCATCTTCTCCTTCGTCTTCATCACTAGGCAAATCGCCTGCCAAGTGGCTGCTGCCATCGGAGAGACTCTCAACTTTGTCCGAACAACTTGAAGCATCTTCTTCCTTTTTGGTGCTGTCTGCCTCCGTGGTGGCTTTCTCTTTCAGCTTCTTTTTGCAGACTTTGACGATGTCATACATGTGGAGGTAACTGGCAGCTGCCAGCACGTCCTCAATGGGCAAGTCTTTGAACTGGAGTTTCCCTTCATACATGAATTCAAGCAGGAGAGCGAAAGCGGGGGCTGTAACAATGTCGCTGTTCAGATGAACAATGTCCCTTTTGTCCAGCTGGTCCTTGTAAAAGAGGTGGAAATACATGCTGCATGAAGCCAGTACAGCTCGGTGCGCTCGGAACTGGGCATCTCCCACCAGAACAGTGCAGTCACAAAGAAAACCCTGGTGCCTCTGCTCGCTCAGACACTGCAGCAAATGTCTGCTGTGGTCTGGAAACTCCATACTGTCTTCATAACCTGGGAAGAGAGGAATTTCTCATTAGAACTGGGTCAAGAATAACTTTTCAGCGCTCTAGTCCCCATATAAAAAAACACACATAATTCCGCTTTGGCTGCCGAGGTCCATGTCCCTGAATTTTAATCAGGCTCATGACCCGAGGACTACCAGATCACGCTCCCCAGACCTAGATGCGAGAAGAGAAATGTGCACGCACTTTGCGAACTTCCCTACTCAGCCAAACAGCCTCTGACACGTGTGTCTCCTCCTCCACCTGCCTGGACTTCTAGTCAAGCTCTAGAAACCTTCATTTAACTACGGCCTCGCAGTGAGAAATTTAGACTTCTTCAGGAGGAACGTAACTCCACTCACCAAAGTTCGTCCCATACAACCACTTTAATTTCAAAGGGGAACACACAATGAACAAAGATTCTGAAAGATTAAAAAAAAAAAAAAAGCTCTGTTCAACCATCCTTTGTTATTTTATTACTTTTGATACTTGACTGTACTCAGAAAGCACAGTTTACACGCACACACATTGAGCTGAATCAAGAAAAAAATGAAATCGCATAATTAGTCCAGAAATTAGCAAACAACTTACTTTTAAAGTCAGAGTGTTACAACAACAAAAGCCCTGTGTATAAAAACAGATGTTAAAGCCTTAAGAGTTGCAGGTACAGCACACATGTACGAGATCAGAAGGAACTACACCAACAGATGGAAAACATCATCTTTACTATGAACAAATCCCAAGATTTCAAAAAATGAACTGAGAAGAAAAATGCTTCTATTTCTTTGCAGAATCCCTTACTCCTGGACTGTGAGCAACCAGAGGAGCTTTATTGAACTCTGAAAATTCTCCCATCTAAACTTTGATCTGTGGCAAGGTAGAATGAGTCCCATATTACAATGAATTCAAACTTTTAAAAATAAAAGCATGCCACACTTAAATGAAACTCAAAAACTTTACAGGTTCACCTTAAAAAAAAAAAAAAAAAAAAAAAAAACACAGAAAAAAGCCTTTCTAGAAAAAGAGAAACTATTTTTTTTCCTGGCTCTGCCTTACCTCCACAACAGAAAATACTTTGTTTCAACATAACTTGATATATTTTGTTTTCTCATCAGCTTCTATTCTTTCAAATATGCATCCTTGCCCTTGTTTCCTGGTGAGGGGAGGAGGAGAGGAAAGGCGGAGCGGCCAGCCCAAGGGTCACAACTCAACCTCAACGGGGAAACTCCTCAAAAATAAAGAAAACCTGACTTCCCCTTTCCTGCAGCCAGCAGCAGCACCATCCGACTCGGCAAGTGCATTTTGGGAATGGGTACACTTCAGGTTAATATTCACAAATTACTTGCCTGCTTCCATACTTTGCCCAAGATGGACTCAAAAACTTTCATCCTAACCCCAAATATGCTCTGCAAGATGTCACTGCTAGAACACACCAAGATTTACAATACAATCACTCTAAGTGCCCCACAGCTAACATCAATCCTAATCCTTGAGAGGGCTAAAAATAAAGATTGGAGGGCAGCTCACAAGGTAGCCGTGATCAAATTAGGAGGCTGAGAGGACAGAGAGGGACGAAGAAGGAAGCTTATAAACATCTGATCCAGCTGACTGTGGCCATATGGCAGCTGCTGCCCAGATAAAGAGATTAAGAATAGAGGAGTGCGATTACAGCTGTCTGGCCAATTCAGGCAGCTCAAATCTACAAGTTCTAAATTAGTCGCTAACACAAAAACTCCTGCAAATAATTATTGTTATGCTGAAATAAAAGATCTCTTAAATATATATTTGAAAGAGAAATGAGGAAACCAGTCAAACTATTCTCCTGGGGACAAAAGTTTTTTTTTCCCCCCTTCTTAAAAAACCCTCGGTTTCAAAAGCACTACAGCTGTATGTTTCAGTACTGCTGCAGAACGTTGGAAGAATAAAGTTTCACAGTGGAATTAATCACACAACAATCCAGCTTCTTAACTAGAATAATCTGCTCCTGTAAGTTTCAATGCTGGATTCCAGTTTCCTATATCTCTCCCTCCTCCCCCCACCCTGAAAAAGCAAAAGGAATCTCAATAGCAGTGAACAACGACAAAAAAAAAAGGCATTTAAATCCAAAGTGATCTCCAAAAGCAGTATTTCAAAGCCTTTCTTAACATTTCAAAACTTCAAACATTTGTGTATCAAAGTTATTTACTCAAGTAAAAGGGAAAAAAAAAATTAAAACAAACAAGCCCAAGACTTTCAGCTCCAGTAAGATGTTCATTTAATACTCAATTTCATATATTATTCCTAAACTGGGTTAGAAAAGTAATGTGATTTTTTAAAATCAAATAAACAAAACACCAAAACAGAAATATGTTCAATCTAATCTCTTGCTACTCCTACCTTTAGGACACATAAACCTGATTAAGTTCTTTCCTCTGAGTCTTGCTGGCTCCAGGTCTGTTACATCGGTGGAAAAAAAGCAGACTAAGAGAGACAGATGCAAAGTGGAGATGATGTTAGAGAGGAATGAGATACCTTCTCCACCACAGATCCGCACACACTAACTCCCTGTCTGTGTGTTAGAATAAAAGGCTGAGGGATGGCAGGCTGTCAGCTGCTCTGACATCATGTTCAGATGGAAATGCTACCTCCAGCTGTGCTCCTTTTAATGCCATATGCTACTCCTCTACACTCCTGCCACCAGCTTTTTCTTAGGAGAACTTTTCTCTTCTGTTAGTATAAACAAAATACTTCAAAGTCTTCCTTTTTTCCCCCCAAACTTTCTAACAGAAGAAATTGAAAAACTCAGCATATGGAGTTCTCCTGTATTTATGGAATAGCAACACTTCTGTCGTAAGTTGGTGGACTGGCTCACACACTGCCGGCACACTCAAGCCACGGTGCTATTCAGGAAACCCAGACACACTTTTATCCAACTGCAACGTCTAGTTTCACAGGCAGTTTGGGGGCATTTTTGACATCTCCCGGCCCACCCCAACATTATCACGGCACTTTCTTTTTGCCTGCTGGGGCCATGGTCTGCACAGCTCAGAAATGCTGGCAAGAGCCACTCACGGCCATCACTCCGGGCCCGGCTCACCTTCTGAATATGCTCTTACTTGAACTACTTATCTAACAACGACCTGCTCAGTGCAGTTTCTCACCCCGCCACGGTCGATGCAAATTTCAAGGCTCACTATCAACAAGCTGAAACTGCACTTTCTGCAATCCTGGAAAGTACTGCAGTTCAGTGAGACGCGTTAACAAACGGAGAGCACTGGCCACCGATCACTGAAAATGAATGCTGCACCTGCCTATCTGATCTTTCTGCTCCGAAAAGGCAGAACCTTGTCTTCCCCCTTGATCTGCGGCCCATAACTATCTCTCTCTCTTTTTGGGTCACTCTGTGATGTTCATGATCACAAGAAAATCGTGGGGGTGCAGTGGGGGGCGCGGAGAGGCAGGTCTAGTAAGTTTGGGAACTTTTTGGCTGCAGTGGGTCTTGGCAAACGGCTGATGAAACTGTACTGTAACCCGGGCCGGGCTGACCGGTGCCCTGCAAGGTGCTACGCCATCTCCACGGCCTCGTGGGAGGGTGAGGAGCAGCACAGGAGCTGGGGCCCGAGGCGCAGGCGGCCCAGCCCCGGGGACACCCGCTCGGCGCTCCCCACAAGTTAAAGAGTAACAAAAACCCGACTCCTCCGTCCTGTCTCGCTCTCCCAAAGTCACCTAACTTTGTCCAACTTCGCGGTGAATGACATAATGACGAACGCCTAGTTCACGACACACTCCTCGGAGACAAATTCCCTCCGCAGCCACGCGGCCTCTGCTCCGACAAACACCCTCGGCCCCGCTCCGATACATCGGGCATTAATCACCCCACTTTCCCAGCGGGGTGGGGGCCGAGTGACACTTTAACGAGCCCCGAGCACCGCACTGGGCCAGCGGCTCCCACTCCACAAATCAACCCCTTCCCTTCTCGCGGCGGACCCACAGACGTTTTGTGAGGCTGGGGCGGTGGGTGGGTGGGGGGAAGAGTTTGTCAAAGGAGAGGGGGCTGGGGTGTTGAGTTTGGGAGTGGAGGGGGTTGGGGAGAAATGCAAATCTCGACGTAGTCCGCCGTGCATTAAGACGCTCGGGGAAAGAGGAAGGTTAAAAACCACAGGGAAGGAGGAGGTGGAGGGCGTAGAGCCGGTGCAGCAGGAAAACACCTTAAACAACAGCCGAGAAAACAGACCCGGGTCACGGCAACAACAAAAGAAAAGTCGTAAGAAGCAGCCGGGGGAGGAGGTGGTTGCCAGCGCTGCCCCGACGCCGCGGCGCGCGAGCCCCCGGGGCCTCCAGGCAACTGCACCAGCCTGGGGCGCGCGGGGAGTGGGGAGGGGGGGCCTTCCCCGCCGCCCCCTCCCCCCGGGCGCCACTGCAGCTGCACCGGTCCCCGGAGCCGCGGCCGTCCCGGGCGCCACTGCAGCTGCGGCGGCTCCCAAGCCCCCTCCCCCAGCCCGCCGCCCTCCGCACCCGAGAGGCGCCACCGCAGCTGCACCGGCCGGGAGCCCGCCCCGCGCCGCAGCTGCACCGGCCCGGGCTGGGTGGTGGGGGTGGTGGTGGTGGTGGTGGTGAGGGGGGGTGGGTGGCGCGGCACGGAGCCTGCGAGTCCGCACCCCGCCCGACCCCGCAGCTGCGGCGGCCCCGTCCCCGCGCCCAAGCCTCCCGCAGCTGCGCCGCCCCCCGCCGCCCCAACAGCTCCAACCACACAAACTAACTCCGCTGGCGGGGGGCGCCCCCGGCCCGGCCCGCCCTCCGCCCGCACTGCCCTGCCCAGCCGGCGAGGGCCGCACAGCTGGCGCCCCCCGCCCGCCAGCGGGGCCGGGGCGCGGAGGGGGCGCCGGGTCAGGGGCCGGGAGCCGGCGCCGGGACTCACACGGAGCGGCCCTAAGTCACCGCGTCCCCGCCGCCGCCGCCGCGTCCTCCGCCTCCTCCCGGCCGCCGCCGCCGCCGCCGCCGGACTTGGTGGGCTTCCTCCTCCTCTTGCCCCCCTCCCTCCCGGCCCCCCCACCCCCCAATCCCGGCTCCGTCGCCCGCTCCCCCCCGCCCCCTCCCTCCCTCCCACCCACCCCCGCTGGCAGCCGGAGGAGCGCGGCGGAGCGAAGAGGGCCCCACTCTCAACGGCTCCCCATGGCAGCAGCCCAGCGGCGGCCGCAGCCTGCCAGACACAGCGAGGGAGCGAGCGAGGGAGCGAGCGCGGAGCCGCCGGGCCGGGGTGGGGGGGGCGGTGCGGGGGGGCGGTGCGGGGGAGGGGAGGGGGCGGGAGGACGCACCACGCACGCACGCGGCGGCGCCGGCCAGATGTTCCCCCCCCTCGGCCCGCCCCTCTCCTCCCCAGCCCCCTCCCTCCGGGCGTGGGGCTTCTGCGATTGACCGAAAGCGGCTGGACCGGTGCTCCCCGCCCGCCCCCAGTCCGCCGGCTGCTCCAATAGAAGGGCGGCTTTTCAGGAGGGCGGAGGGCGTGGCAGGTAGTCGTCGGACTGACATGAGGATCTAGCCAATGAGAAGGGCAAGCCGGAGCTGCCGCCCGCGCGTGCCAATCGCAGGCAGCAACTGTTGGGGTGGGCGGGGCCCTGGTTGGGCGGGGGCCGGGAGCGGAGCGGCGCGGGGCGGAGTCCGCGGGCGCAGCGGCGGCGGTGGCAGCGGCGCCCCTCTGGGTGACTTGGCCGTGAGAAAGTGAAAGGAGCCCGCAGGCGGCGGCGACAGCTGCGGTGGGAGGGGCTTGTTTCCAAGCTCCGAGGCCCCGCGCACCCTGGGGTTGCGGAGCTAGCTTTTCGGAGTGCAAGGTGCTGACCGCAAACGTACTTTGAGGAGTCGCAGGGGAGCGGGCTCGGCCCTGCGGAGTCCCGCGCGTCCCGGTGCCCAGCGGGGCGCAGAGGACGCCGCAGCGCCGAGAGGCAGTTTTCTGGGCGGCGTTCTCCTCCCGTCGCGGTCCGGTTCCCGGCGGGCCAGAGCGCCTGCCATTCTCGCGGAGCCCAGGTGTACTTAGGCAGTCCCAAGCAGCGACAGTCCCAAGTGGCCACATCGCATAGTCTTACTGTGAGGTCGATCGTTGTAGGTGCCCTAGCCTGAGTGCACAGTTGGTTTCGCAGCAAGCCACAACTTTAAAAAGTACCGAGGGAAGAGGCAAGACTGTTGTTGTAATTTTTTTTTCCGAATAAACTTTCACTCAGTAGTTTGCAATTAAACTCTGTTCATCGTGGCCACAAAGAAAGGTAGAAAGTTTTCTGTCCTGGGGGTATTGGAATCTTGAGGCAAGAAATACAGTTTAAAAAGAAAGTTGGCTAACAGGTGGTGGTGGGGAAACAGGCTTCAAACTAGAAAGCTGTGAGGAAGTGAGGAAGGCAGTCCGCGAGTGCCTGTCTAATGAAACGTGTTTATTCTTGGCTAGCTGAACCCGGACTGGCAAGCCTGTTGCTCACCAACTTGCCAGGGGACCTTTCAACCGGGCAAAACGTGCTTTCGCTTTGTTCCAGGTCAGATGAGCAAAGGAAAGTTGAGAGTGCTGTGTGGGCACATCAGCCATGTGCAACTGCTAATGAAGTTAAAAAAAAAAAACACACACACACACACAAAATTTCCTGGAACTGAAATACCGTTGGAATATCCTGTTAGAAACAGCAGGGAGCCTCTCTAGCCTTGGCTCAACCTATGCCCTGGTGCTGGATCCCTGAGGTCAGGGCCACCCCGTGGTAGCTAGAGCTTTTCATTCCGTGAAATCTGGAGTTGCATCCCTACCTTTCCTCAACTCTAGGTTTGTCAAGCCTTTTGGTAGAAGACCCACTTTCAGGCAGACCTGTTTCAGGTGAGAGGAATTGATAAATGTTCTTGATGGATGACACACGCTCACACCCCCAAGATGTCAAACGGAGGGCATGTTTCACCAACACATTTAGGAAAATAGAAAAAGAAGAGATGCACACTCGAAGCTGTTTCCCACCTAGTAAGAGCTAAGCATCTCTGGATGAATGAACTTAAGAGATAGTGTTAGGATATTCAACAACACATTCGCGAGAACCTAAGAAAATTCATACTATCCATAAAAAGCCGTATGGTATGGAGGGCAAAGCCACAGCTCTGACAAAAGGTTTTACGGACTGAACCTGAAAGTAGAGTAACAGCCCCAGAGATGTGAGGGTTGGGAGGACACTATATGTGAAAAGTTACCGCTCTCCTGTACTAGGATCATCTGACCAGGAAATAGACGTGAAATGGGTATTTTAGGAGGCAAGCCTGTCCCTTGATGGCTTTAACTGTCTTGTCCCTGGTCCTTGGTGTGATTGTATTTTCCCTGCCCTATTTTTTACTTTGAAATTTCTGTGTTTGATACTCTATTTTAGACTGTCTCCTAAACTTACTGTACAAGTGATACTTTGAGTCCTCTCTGGAAAGCCATCAACCTACAAGTTGTAAATAGAATAAGGCTGCTGTCCCTATTTTCATTCAGCACCTGTTGGAACCAGGGAAGGTAAAAAAGAGTCTAAACACCTGCCTCAAGTAGGTGCCTCAGGAGGGGCTGTGTACCTCTGCAGTTGCCCTAAGCAGACTCCCATGATAGAAGGCTACTTGACAGGAGGTTTAGTTTTTCTTGGAGAGTCAATAACCTCTTTCTACCCCTCTTACGTTGAAAAAAAATAGCGAAATAGGTACAGATACTGACCTATTGAAAAATGTAACACTGCTTTCTCTGTGGAGGACTCCTGGTCCTGCACACCTCCAGTTAATAGTAATCCAACTTTTCTGGGACTCCTGAGATTAAAAACTATACAAGTCAATCTGACCACTCAGGTTTCAGTTTCTTGCCAGGGAACAAGTTCCGTGTTTTACGTACATGCATGTTGACCCAATAACAATTTAATAGTATGTTGACAGACTAACTAAAATTATATTTGATAAGCAACCCTGTAAAATGTCTGACTTTTAAAATGTGAATCACAGGCCAAATCTCTGAAAAGCACCAGTGTGTTTATTACACTTGATGCAATAGACCATGTTGAAAAAGTTATCTGTGAAATTAATTTTTGAATATTGGCTTTGCTGATAAACTTGCTTACTTCTTGTATAATTGGAACTTTTTTCATAACAATTTAGAGAGGCAAATGATAATAGATCACATATTCCAAGGTCTGATATTCGTAATACAATAACTATAAATTGTGAGTAGAGATCACTTCATTTTTAATCTAGAGAGAAAAACACTAAAATCAAAAGTTTCTTCAAGCTTCTACTAAGCCTGCTCACTTCCAATGTCATACAGAAAATTCCATTAACTTATTTAGATTTTCCTCTCTTTTTTTCTCTTGTGGCTTTTAGAAATGAACAGGTTGAAGTGGCCTAAAAAGAGGAGGAGACACGGAAACACAGCTGAGACAATGATAAAAAAAGTAAATGAACAAACTGGAACGCACACAATAATGAAATAAACAGGGAGCAAATTTCCTGCTTGCATGATTTTTAAAACTATATGTACTTCAACAGAGCGCATAACTTACCAAGAAGCCATTCCTTGAGTTATAATTTTGGTGAAACTTGAATGTATTAATTGAAGTCCTAAACTCTGATAAGTCCTAAGCTGTACAAAATTCAGCCTGACTCTCAGCTCTGGAAGGCAGAAATCAGGTTATCACACACTCCAGAGGCTAGGTTCCTGAAGCAGCTTCGCACGGGGCATTGGGCTATAACCCTACACTGAAAACACAAGGAGTCTACACCAGTCACCCAAACTTGTTGAGGGTTCAGGGCAGAGAGAGGCAAATGACACAGTCATCCCAGAACTGTTTTTCCTGTGTATCCAGTTTTCAGTTGCTTACTGTAAATGAATGCTTTTACACACAGAGTGGACTAAGACAGCCAAGTCAGAGAATCTAGGAAGAAAGCAAAGAGGTATTTCAGCAGCCAAGCAAGCCACACCTGTTTTTCTCTTAGCTTCTCTCTGCCGCTGCCCCCACTATAAAATGCATTATACCTTACAGCACATGGAAGTAAAAACATGCATACAAAAATGCTTTTCATAAAAGTTAGCCTTGTGCTTTGAATATATTCATCATTCACTGTGTGCGTCATCTCAGGCACCTTTTCAACCCCAGGCTGACTGTCTCCCTTGCTGCACCGGATGCCTTCCTGCCATCCGTTTCTGAGAGTTCAATCAGTTAAAAATCACTGAAATGTCATCCTAACAAATCAAATTTATATAGATAAGTCTACCATCCCTGCAAGTCACAAATACCTCCCGAACCAGATGTTGGAATTTGTCTGTTGTGTTGGAGGTTGCATTAATTTGGATCATTAAAAGGTACTTTCATTTTATCTGTGTTTTTTTCTTTTAACTTAATCTAAACCTATTACTTTTTCAGATGAGTAGCCTCCGTTAAAGAAAGATTTAATATGAACCTGTGACTTTCATGCTCCTTTTTTCTCAATCATGTCTTTAAGGGGTAATGGTTGTTCTAAAATTATATATAGTAAATGGAAGTGGTTTGTTTTGTTGCAGATGAAAGAATAAAGCTTCTAACTCCTTAAATGTTAATATTCTTAATTATATCAAGTGCTTAAATTGGATTTTGTAGAAATTCAGGGTGGACATGAACTTAGAAAAGATGAAGAGAACAAGAGTGATTCCCAGTGGGTACTGACCTTGCACACCTACTGTGTTAGGTGCTGTGCTTCTGACCAAATGATAGACACCTTGCCTCTCTGCGTGCATTCCAAAACAGGGAGAGAATTTTCCCTTCCTTCTGTGCTTGCTCCACTCTTGAATGCAACACCTGCTTGGACTTTAAACCAGCAGAAGGAAAAATGGTGCATCCAGAAGTTATTTACTGAGAACGTATAATACATTAGAGAAACAGAACCACATTATCACAGGGCTTGTAGAATTTCCATCGTGTGCTGGATGCCAACAATACATGAAATATCATTCTCCATTATATTTATGACTTCACTATGTGTAAATGTCACTGGGAACCCACTGGACAAAGGTGAGATTTCATATTGTTGGTGTTTAATAAATTCATACCAGTTCTAACCATTGTTAATAACATAAAAGTGTCTTAATAAAAATCTTTGGTTATAAAGAGATTGTATAAATTTAACACAAAATCTCAGTACATACCAAGTTCAAACTATTCCCGGTAGTAAGAGCAGACATAAGGTTAAATCTCACTCCAGAAATTTACTTTGTCCTTAGCGATAACATGCAACTCAGGAAGTTACTTCTCTTACAAAGAACTAGCATTTATGCTTAAGACTAAAATGATTATTTTTAAAGTATCCATTTTACAATGCAAATGTGTATCTAAATTAAACTCAGTAAAAATAAGCATTTTAAACTGAAGCTGCAGTAATGGCTTTATGGGAGACAATAGGGAAAGTGGTTCTTGAATGCGAACTCAGAGCAAACAGATTTCAAATTCCTCTTAGGGGACTTAACGCTCTCTTTGTTCCCTGTCTGTGGATGTTAATGTACAGGCAAGTGTTTGGAAACCCATTGCCCTGAAGTTGTTTACAAAACTGAGGCTTTTCAGGGATGAGGGTCAAATGTCAGAGGCGGGGTGGGGTTGGTGGGGCAGAGAAACAACTAACTGATAACAGGTCTACCTTTCCAACCCACGCCTTAACAACTCTTGCGGGCACAGAGGCGTGCTAAGACACAACAGCAATGAGAAATGGCGTAGCGAAGACACATCCACAGCAGAGCATTTAAACAGAGTGACAGAGAAGAGCAATACAGGGGACAAGAGTCTCACAGAGGAGAGGGAGAGCTTTTTAAAGAACCGTGGGAAGATGTGACTCCATGGAGAATTAAAGAGCAGCAAAGATCCCAAGCGCAAGCATTTTCTGGTGGGGAGGGTGGTTGAAAAAGTGACCTCAGTAGCCAGGTACGCAAAGCAGAGAGAGGTCAGCCCTCCTTCCTGGCTCTGCAGATCTGTGCCCCCATCTTTGGTCAAACTATGCCTTCCTAACTGTCCTTAAATAATGCTCTATGAAATACTCTTAAATTTCTTTTACACTAAATAAGCATCTTGTAATTCGATGTTTCCACGAACTGTTTGAAGTATCCTCTTAGCCCAAAAGTAGAGGGCTAGGATATACCTGGTATTTCACTCTTCCCAGACACAGACACAGCAACTACATGTCCATGCCCTTGTTTAGGTCATGAGTTTGTTTGTTTTTCTCTTGAGACCTTGTGACAAACTAGTTTCTTAACATAGAGTCAGTTTCATAGAATGCTCATTAGATTATTTTAGATTGACCTTATTGGGAAAATGTGGGGTTGTGTAGACTTTTCAATGAGGAATATGAACAATTTGTTTAAACCAACTAATCATCATCTATTCATTCATTCATTCATTCATTCAACAGTCACTGAACCCTGACATACACAGGGCCTAGCACTGACACATGGATCTGGCTGGTACCAAATGCGTGAATTGGCATTGGAAAGAAACAAGAGTTAAATTACTTTGATGGCCGGCGCCGCGGCTCAATAGGCTAATCCTCCACCTAGTGGCGCCGGCACACCGGGTTCTAGTCCCTGCCGGGGCGCCAGATTCTGTCCCGGTTGCTCCTCTTCCAGGCCAGCTCTCTGCTGTGGCCAGGGAGTGCAGTGGAGGATGGCCCAAGTGTTTGGGCCCTGCATCCCATGAGAGACCAGAATAAGCACCTGGCTCCTGCCATCGGATCAGCGTGGTGTGCAGGCCACAGCGGCCATTGGAGGGTGAACCAACAGCAAAGGAAGACCTTTCTCTCTGTCTCTCTCACTATCCATTCTGCCTGTCAAAAAAAAAAAAATTACTTTGATAACGTGAACCAGGAACATTCCCGTGACCTAAGATACTGACTCCACATTTTGTTTCCTATCTTATGGGGTGCAATACAAACTCCCTTGGAATGAGGACTTTTTGTATGATATTAGTGCCTGTATCCTTAGTGCCTAAAAAGGTGCTTGGCAGAATAAACATTCAAAAAATATGAGAAGAGGGCGGGGGGTGGGTGTGGGGAGGAAGGAAGGAGCTAACTTGTGCCTTTGCATCTCTCCAGAGACTGGAGGGACTAAGCAGTGCTTTATATCTTCCACTTCCCCTCAAAGTGAGCAACAGAGCTACTATGAAGACAACCAAAAAAAGAGTGCTCTGACCCAGCAAAGGGAGTGCTCCTGTAGGCATGATGAAACTTTACTCCTGGGAGAATCATATGTAAAGAGTGTTTCATCTTTAAGGCATGTTAGAGATGACAAAACACTTCTCACAGGCTTAAGATGTGTTGTTTTTGTTACTTGGAGAAGGTTGGAAGAGAAGGTTTAGTCACTTGTCTAAGGCACCAGATTAAGGTGAGTTGCAAAGCCAATTTGTTTTCAGTGCACTAAGTCATTGTTCCTCAGATGTTAGGCCCCTTTGAAACTAAAAGAGAATTCTGTTGGCTTTTTTTTTTTCCAGGTTATTTATTTTATTTGAAAGGCAGAGTTACAGAGAGAAAGGGGAGGGGAGAGAGAGAGAGAGACATAGAGAAATGAGAGATCTTCCAACTGCTGGTTCACTCCCCAAGTGAACTGGGGCTGGGGCTGGGCCAGGTCAAAGCCAGGAGCCAGGAGCTAGAAACTCCATCCAGGTTTCCCACGTGGCTAGCAGGGGTCCCAGCACTTGCCCTATCTTCCACTGCTTTCCCAGGTACATCAGCATGGAGCTGGATTTGAAGTGGAGCAGCCAGGACTCAAACTAGCACTCATAGGGAATGCTGAAACGGCTGCATCAGGAGGCCAGCCAGAGTATTCTATTGTTGAACATATTGGAATCTGCCGTGCTTTGAAAAACACACAGTCTATCAGATCTTTATCCTTGAACCACACAGACAAGCTAAAAAGATAATGAAAGAAATTATTCCTGACTTTTCAAGTGCAGCTTCAACTAAAGACATCCACCGCTGGTGGCTATAAATACAGATGTCTGCAAGCAAGAGATGCTTTCCCTGTGTGTGGATCCTGTTAAAACAGTAGGGTCCCAGTAGCAGTAAATCTGGTGCAGAGGAATCGATAAAACTGTATCTGGGTGCATCCTGTGACTATGAGAAATAAAAGATTATATTTTCATTTGCATGGTTTGCTGGGTTTTATTTGGCAGATATAATAACACAAGCTACGCAGAGCCCATAAAACAAAGTGAGAACAGCAGCTCATTTGGTGGCAGAATGTAACAGTTATGGCTAAAGGGCTTACATAATTCATCTCAAACTCTTATGCCTATATTTATTGTTGTTTAAATGAAAATTAAACTCTCACAGCCATAAGGAGGGATCTGGTCAGGAATTTGATTGAGGTCCTTTATTCCTACACTGTTTCTAGGATGATCAATCTGTGACATTTAAAAACAGCTACAGAAATATCCAAGAATGAGCATACTTACCTAAGCACATGAGTACTGCATTCCTCCAGTCCTGCTGTTGTCAACAACTTGAAAACTCCTGCAGAAGGACAGGGAGTAGAGCGAGAGGCCCTGTTCATTATTCCGCCTTGGAATTTCTAGTTAGACTCAGAGCAATTGTAAGCCATGGTGAAGAGCTAATGCTTCACATTCACATGGTGTTTAGTACAAGATAATATATTTTATGGGACTGGAGGGCAGTACAAAAGCAGGACTGAGCCCGTGATATTGGCCCAAAGGCAGAGAAGAGGGGCTGGGTCTGATAATCTCAGACATATCTTTCACATAAACGTAGAGCCTTTTATATAAGTCAAAGTGTTTTTATTATATCATATTGCTGATTTTTAAATTGCTTTATTATAATGCTATATCAGAGTAAAAACTTTGACTCCCAATTGTGAATGTATTTGGCCATTGAGGGATAGGGATTTTTGTTTATTTGTTGTGAAGCATCAAATCAGGAATATAGTTAAAGAGAAATCTGTGCCACGTTATTATATGCACATCTGGATAAGGTTTAAAAACACCAAGGATTATTACGTGGATTTCATGAAAATGGGACCATAAGGCTTAAAACAGGTGTGTAAAATAACATTCTGATTTGTCAGCAGATCTCACAGAGGTAACATATATTAATGTATAAACATGTTTTGTAATGTTAATTAAAATCATATGTCATGTAATCAGTTAGAAATGTTTAATGTTTCTGGGCTATTATCTTAAAAAAAAAATAAAAGCAACAAAGTAACTCAGTCATTTTTAAATGACCAGCATATCCTCTCCAGACATGTTAAGTAGGCATGAAAATAAATAAAAACACATGGCCCAAATTTTACCCACCACGTGCAAGTACACAAGTGGCTATTTTTGAAACTGGGTTATCTCTCTTGATTTTAGAACTCCTTCATTATTTTTAGGTAAATTAATATGGACACCAATGTGATTATCTTGAACTTTCCAAATTTGAAAATTTTATGCCATTTAGGTTGTTATTATATATATAGATGAACCAATTTGGAGAGAAAGACACATACAAAAGGAAAATTATTTTAGATGACTATTAAATGCAAGTAAATATCTCATTTTCTAAATAATGAGATAATTGACAGAATTCATCTTGTTTTGGTAATAAGCCCAAAGGGTTTGCAAGAGAGTGTGTGTGAGAGAGGGACAGTCTCTCTCTCTCTCATGCTAGCTTTAATTACACATTCCTCAATTTTAATAAGAATCAACTACAAGCAAAAAAGGAATATTAAAATAGAATATTACCCATTTTCATTTGAAACAAGAATGTCATTGTCACAAATATCTTACAGCCTTGTCTATTTCTTTTCAGGACTACCTTCATCTTTTAATCTGCTGATTTGATAGCCTTTGGTCAAGAGGAAAGGGGAAAAAGGGTAAACCAATCTGATGCAGATAGTTTCACAAAGAAGGAAAAGTTTAAAAAATGTTTTAGGTAGGGGAGAGGAGAATGGAGAGAACCAAATAAAATTAGGCAACGGTTTAGAAAGAATATTATGTAAGCTTTCAATGGGTTCATTTATTTCCCTAATACACAATTTTTCAGATTGGAAATGATATATTGTAATATTTTAACTTAAAAAAGAAAATTCCATTCACTAAATTAAAAACAAGATCTAGTGCTTTGCAAACATGAATATTCAATGTATAAAATCTTGGTAGCCAAAGGAGCCCCTGCTAGTTTTTGGGGATGGCACGACACTGAGAGACTTTTGAAGCAAGAGAGCCAAGTAAGGAAACAAAGATCATTTTTTGCTTTCAAAGACATTCTAGCACAAACAGGAATCACTTTCAGAACTGCCTGTTACCAAGGCAAGTGGGCATTGGTGTGGTCAGAGTGAATATCCACATTCTATTAGCCCAAATGACCGAATGGAATGATTCATGTTTTTCCCCATCCTCCATGCAATGCGCCTCCAGACCTCACCTCCATCCCAAATGTTTCTCTTTACACTTTTTGCTTGTGAGTTCGTCAAGCCTATTATTATTATTTTTAGGGTTGCAATCTCCAATAGTCCTTATTTTCACTCAAAATTACAATACAGGGGACTATGGCCAATGCTATGCAGATGGCCAAACAGATAATAAAGACTCAGTTCATGAATAATATCCACTCAGAAAGAGGACAAAAGCAACAGGAAAAAAGAGCTCCAATTGGACAAAATGTGCATGCTATATTTAAAAAAAATGCACGCGATCATTGTCAGAGATCATTAAGGCTGCCCTGTAGTTTTAATTATATGCCAGTGGCACCAATTTGATCTGACTGTTTGCTCTTATAGTCAATAAAAAAAGTCATAACTGCCATCAAATTTAAATTTAATTTATTTCCTACACAGCCCTTTCTGTTTTCCTTGTTTTTTTTTTTTTCTCTTATAACATTAACACTTTTTTTGTTAAAAAATGTGTGAAAGATTAATTTGTAGAATGAGGGGAGCTGTGGGTGCACAGCACAGGACAGATGGAGTGGGTGGGACATGACAGTTTTCGTCTGTGGCATCATTTTGTTGTTGCTATTGCAAGTGAGCAAAATAAAGCTACTGCTACCAGGAACCCTTTCTTCTGGGGCCCCTCAGAGAAGGTATGTGGCTTCTGCTGCCTGGGGACAGAGCCACCCTCTCCCCTGCATCTCCAGCCTGCTTATGAGCACTGGAGTCGGCCTGAAAGCACTTGAATTCAAAATCGCATTGACATAGAATGCTGCCCGACTTCTGCATGAGACAGAATGAACACTTCTCTGCGTAAACCATGTTGGAATGAATTAATGATCTTCCTTTCTGAGATCCCGTATCGTAAACCCAAGCGCATGAAACTCTACATGAATAATAAAAAAAAAGAGCTACTTTTTTCAAATGTTTTCTTTTTTTGGCACCAGTCAAAAATTTTACTCACATTCAAGGGGAATTTTTTTTTAATTGTCAAAAATGACGATGTGCAACTTTCGATTTTTGCCTTGGAACAGCCCTAATTTACACAGAAGAATTGTAGGAGTTCGCTATTGTAAAGGTTCTTATTGAAGAATAAAGCAATTACCACAGAAAATCACTGTCATATGGCGCACACAGACATTCCAAGAAAAAGTAAAACTTTGAGAAAGAGGAAGAGGGGAATTCAGGACAGCATGTGGGAGTTCTTTTTATGCACAAAGAGATCCATTAACAATATCTTTATCAGTTTCCTTCTTCCTTGTTAACTGAACCAACTGCAGTGCCCAGAATATGCGAACGTGATTGCAAATAAATGACTTGAGGTGGGGGAGAAAGGAGTGAGTGCGTATGAAAGCCGTTGGTGGTTAATTCATGGCAAGACAAGATTCGCCTGGAGAAAAACCTCCCCAGAAGCTTTGCCTCCAGCCAGTCCGTCTGTCATCCTGAGGCAAGGCAGCCACAGAGCCGCACCCCCTGCTTCCCGAGCCTTCTGCAATGCCTGGAGCCCATCAACCTGGGGCTTGCTGTGTTCTGGAGGGTAGGGGAGGTGGCACTCACGCCGTTTTCTATGTTGACACTAGTTTCCTAATGAGACTGTGAGCTTTCCCAGGGAAGGCTGTGTCTTTGAGCAGAGTGTTCTGCACAGGGCATTTGCGCCACAGATGCACCTGTTGACAAGGCTCTAAAGGGATCATGGATGTCACAAGGGGCAGCAACAGAGGCATCAAGGCATGATGATCAAAAGCATGGGCTTTGGGGGCAGACCGTCTGCATTTGCATTTGATATCAGGCTGTCCTAGCTATGTAACTTACCCAAGTCACAACAGCATACCCAAGCCTTACTTTCCACTTTCACAAAAACAGGATAATAATCGTGGCATGGACCCTGATTATGGGGTTAGTGGGAGAATTAAAAGAGACTGCTTTACATGTCTAAAGCATTTAGATGGTGCTGCGCACATGCTTAATTAGCCCTAATTTCCTGATGTTAATTTTGGATATTCCCAACACCTGATTCCTGAGGACACTTGGGACACCAAATCTTTGGTATGAAGCACTTCTTCTCCTGTTTGATTAGGGGGTCCCATGAGCAGATACAGTGTTGGGATGGACTTGGATGGGTGAGCGATGATGAAGAAGCATCGCTATAATTTAAAAACCAAATAATATGGGCCAGCAGTGTGGCAAAAATGGGTTAAGTTGCCTCCTATGAGGCTGGCATCCCATATGAGTGCTGGTTTGAGTCCCAGCTGCTCCACTTCCAATCCAGCTCCCTGCTAATGCACCTGGGAAGGCAGCAGACGATGGCTCAAGTGCTTGAGTCTCTGCAGCCCATATGGGAGACCCGGATGGAGTTGCAGTTTGGGGGGAGGGGGAAGAGAGTAGACCAGCAATAGAAGATATATCTCTCTTCTCTTTCTCTGTTTCTCTTTCTCTCTCCTCTCCCTCTCTCTCTCCATAACTCTGCCTTTCAAATATATAAATCAATAAATCTCTTTAAAAATAGAAACAAATAATAGATGATCAGATTCTGGAGAAGAGAAGTTTTCATTGGTGTCACTGGAAATAGTGAGAAAATCTAATACGAAATGCCTATAAAGTAGAATACCCAGAATGCGACAATGATAAGGGTGTCTGATTTTAAAAGTTATCTATTTTATATTTAATCCTATCAGAATCTCTCCATAATTCTATATGGTGGTGGAAGGTGTGGCAAGTTCTTACCGTTTGCACCATCACAAGCACTGACAATCAGACTCGGAACAGAGATGATCCACCCCTAAGTCAACACAGAGATCGCGATTCCAGCCCTGCTTATACTGAAACACTTTCCGAGCCTGTTATTTATACTCATGTACATGTAATTACTTATTTCCATGCAGACTGCTTCACAAAATGTAAAATATCCTTACCCTTCCTTTGTTGTCTGATGCAGTTCACTTATGCCCAAAACTCTGGAGAGTAGTTGATTCACAAACTACAGTGGAACTCTGATGGGCTAGGACTAGGGTAAAAATGGTGAGCTCCCTATAATACACATTTTTAAAAAGAAAGAAAACAGTGTATCCATGCATACAGCTTTAAGTCTAATTGCAGCCAGTTTCTCTTCCACAGTAAGGAACTTACTCTTCCTAACTGTCGTAGTCCCCTGGTCGTCGACCCCAACAGCTGTCCTTCCTGCCTTCTTTAATGATAAAGCTCTCAGTTTTTACTAACTACGTAACCACCCAAAATAAAAATTACATTTCCCAGTTTCCTTTGCAGCTAGATCTACCCATGGGATGAGTTCTGGACAATGACATTTAAGTGGAACTGTTTTGTGCCATTTACAAGAAGCCACCTTCAAAGATAGCTGAGGCACTGGCATACCATATGGGCACCGGTTCAAGTCCTGGCTGCTCCACTTCCGATCCAGCTCCCTGCTAATGGCCTGGAAAAGCAGTGGAAGATGGCCCGGGTCCTTGGGCCCCTGCACCCACATGGGAGACCTGGAAGAAGCTCATGGCTCCTGGCTTCTGATTGGCCCAGCTCCAGGCACTGCATCCATTTGGGGAGTGAACCAGTGGATGGAAGACCTCTCTATCTCTCCCTCTCTCTGTCTGTAACACTGCCCCTCAAACAATTTTTTTTTAAAGATAATTGATTTCCCCTTATTCCCTCTCTTACCTATCACTTTCTGCTGTCTGGAATTTGGGTATGATGGCTAGTGCTTGGGCTGACTGATGTAATGGACCACAGGATAAGAGTCACACTATAGGAGAGAGAGAACTTGGGGGAAGTTTCTGAGTTCAACAACTTCCTAAAGTAGTAGCTCAGGACTTGCCAACTCTGTTTCCATAAGAAATAAATCATGTTGGTGGATGTCACTAGGACTAGCCATGATCAAAAATGGTATTAGAGATTTCTAAAAAAATTAAAAATAGCACTACCATGTAATACAGCAATCCCACTTCCGGGTATATATATTCAAAATAAATTAAATCAGCATGTTGAAGAGACACCTGAACTCCCATGTTCACAGCAGTGTTATTCACAAAAGTCAAGATACATAATCAACCTAAGGGACTGACAACAGATAGATAAAGAAAATGCAGTATATAAATATTAGGGTAGAATACTATTCAGCCTTAAAAAAGGAAGACAGCCTGTCATTTGTGACATGGAAAGACCAGGAGGACAGAGTGTTAGGTGAAGTAAGCTAGACACAGAAAGACAAATACTGCATGATGTCACTTACACGTGGAATTTTAAAAAGTCAAATTCATAGAAGCAGAGAGTATAATGGTCGTTGGGGATGAGGGAATAAGATGTAAGTCAAGGGCACAAAGGTGCAGTTGTGAAGGAAGACTGCATTCCACAGATCTAATGTGCAACATGGACACTAAGTTTTACCAATAGTGTACTGTAGAGGTATGCAGCTGGCCTAGTGGTAAAGGTGCCTGCAACTCATGTAAGAGTACCTGGGTAGGCCGGCACCACGGCTCACTAGGCTAATCCTCCGCCTTGTGGCGCCGGCACACCGGGTTCTAGTCCCAGTCAGGGCGCTGGATTCTGTCCCGGTTGCCCCTCTTCCAGGCCAGCTCTCTGCTGTGGCCAGGGAGTGCAGTGGAGGATGGCCCAAGTCCTTGGGCCCTGCACCCCATGGGAGAGCAGGAGAAGTACCTGGCTCCTGCCATCGGATCAGCGCAGTGCGCTGGCTGTAGTGGCCATTAGAGGGTGAACCAACGGCAAAGGAAGACCTTTCTCTCTGTCTCTCTCTCTCACTGTCCACTCTGCCTGTCAAAAAAAAAAAAAAAAAAAAAAGGAGTACCTGGGTTCAATAACCGCCTCGGATTCTAGCTTCTTGTTAATGTAGATCTTGGGAGGCAGCAGTGATGGCTCAAGTTTTGGGGTTCCTGTCACCCACAAAAGACACGTGGACTAGGTTTCCTGGCTCAGCTCTAGCCCTGACCATTAATGGATGTGTAGGGAACAAAACAATGGTTGGGAGCTCTCTATGTCTGTCTGTTTCTTTCTCTACCTCTTGAAATTTCAAAGAAAAAAATAAACTTGTGTGCATACTTGACATTTGCTAAAAAGAGTGGATCTTATGTGTTGTCACTATATCAGGGGAAAAATTATAACTATGTGAAGAGGTGGAGTAACAAATTAGCTTGACGATAGTAATCAGCTCACTAGGTAGTGTGTATGAAAAATCACATTGTATACATTAAATATACAACAGTCTATTTAAAGATAAAAATAATTTGCAAATAAATTTAAAAAAAGATTTATTTATTTGAAAGGTAGAGCTATATAGAAAGATGGGGAGATAAAGAGAGAATGAGCTTCCAATCTGCTTGTTCACTCGCCAAATGGCTGCAATGGTCAGAGCTGGTCCCATGTGGAAGTCAGCAGCCAGGAACCTGATATGGGTCTTCCATATGTAGGGAAGGGGTCCAAGGACTTGGGCCATCCTCTGCTGCTGTCCCAGGCCATTAGCAGGGAGCTGGGTCAGAAGTGGAGCGGCCAGGACTTGAACCAGCACTCAAATGGGATGCCGGTGTCAGAGCCCCTCAAATAAATCTTTTAAAAAGCAAATATGGGGGCTGGTGCTGTGGCTTAGCAGGTAAACCATTGCCTGTCATGCCTGCATCCCATATGGACACCAGTTCAAGTCCTGGCTGCTCCTCTTCCGATCCAGCTCTCTGCTATGGCCTAGGAAAGCAGTAGAAGATGGCCCAAACCCTTGAGCCCCTGCACCTGTGTGGGAGACCTGAAAGAAGCTCCTGGCTCCTGATCAGCACAGCTCTGGCAGTTGCAGCCAACTGGGGAGTAAACCAGTGGATGGAAGACCTCTCTCTTTCTCTTTCTCTCTCTCTCTTTCTCTGCCTCTCCCTCTCTTTCTGTGTAACTCTGCCTTTCTAATAAATAAATAAATCTTAAAAAAAAAAAAATCATGGGGCTGATGCCGTGGCTCACTTGGCTAATCCTCCACCTGCGGCGTCGGCATCCCATACGGGTGCCGGGTTCTAGTCCCAGTTCCTCCTCTTCCAGTCCAGCTTTCTGTGGCCTGGGAGGACAGTGGAGGCTGGCCCAAGTGCTTTGGGCGCCTGCACCTGCATGGGAGACCAGGAAGAAGCACCTGGCTCCTGGCTTTGGATCTGCACAGCGCCAGCCGTAGTGGCCATTTGGGGAGTGAACCAATGGAAGGAAGACCTTTCTCTGTCTCTCTCTCTCACTGTCTATAACTCTACCTGTCAAAAAAAAAAAAAAAAAGGGCAAATATGGGCCCATGTGTGGCTCAGTGGGTTAAGCCACCCCTTGCGACACCAGCATCCCATGTTAGAGCGCCAGTCCGAGTCCTGGCTACCCAGTCCAGCTTCTTGCTAATTAGTGTGCCTGGGAAGCAGCAGAAGATGGTCTGATATGGGAGACCATGATGGAATTGCTGGCTCCTGGCTTCAGCCTGGCCCAGCCCTGGCTGTTGCCACCATCTGGGGAGTGAACCAGCAGATGGAAGCTCTTTCTCTCCCTCTCTCTTTCTCTCTGTCACTCTGCCTTTCAAATAAATGAATCTTTTTTTTTTTTTAAATATAAATATGTGCTTTTACCTTTTTTGTTTTCCAGGTGATGGGAATATGGATGATTTGGGGTTTTCTTTGTACTTTCTGAAATTTTAAAATAAAAGTAGTAGTTCATTTTTAAAAAGAAGTAAGTCATGTCTATCTTGTTTAGAATTTTGTTATTTGTAGTTTTTTCACCTGCAGCTAAATGCAACTTTTTTTTTTTTTTTAAAGATTTCTTTATTTACTTGAGAGGCACAGTTACGGAAGTGAGGGAGAGAGGTCTTCCATCCACTGGCTCATTCTCCAAATGGAGAATTCATCCGAGCAGGGCCAATCCGAGCCAGATACCTAGAGCTTCTTCTGGGTCTCCCACGGGGTGCAGGGGCCCAAGCACTTGCTTTCCCAGGCCATCAGCAGGGAGCTGGAAAAGAAATGAAGCAGCCAGGACTCGAACTGGAGCCCATATGGGATGCTGCTGCCACAGACGGATGCTTAACCTACTACGCCTGCCCCGCAGCTGAATGTAATTCTAACTGATGCTTTATCTATGCCCTTATGTATGTCTTCTAAAGGGCAAGGGAAAGTAGAATATTTACCACACTTACCAAGGCTCACTGTTATTACGTAAGTATAGCACTGTAACAAAGGGTATATTTAAACAGGATATTCTAATGTATTTAAAAAACACATACTTAATACATGAAAAAATATTAGGGTAAGTCATGTTAGTTGTTCATAAAAGTTCATCAACCCCATACTCAGTCACTTAGTAAACAAAGGTTTATTTCCAACGTAATAGCCTAATGTGGGCTGGTTAGGGTGGGGCAGGATGTGAGCCTCTGTTCCATGCAGTTATTCAGGGACCAAGGCCTTTTCTATCCTGGCCATCAGAGACTTGGATCATGTTCTGCTTATGGACTCCCAAGTCCTCACAGAACAGAGTGCATCATACATGGGAGACGTTAAGTGGTCCGGGCCTAGAGTGGCGTTTGACACTTCTGCCAACATTCCTTTGGCCAGAACTCAGTCTTAGGGCCCCAACTAACTACAAGAGAGCCTGGGAAAATCAGTTTTGCTGTGTTCCCATAATGAAGAAACAAGAGCACTAGTTTTCTCTTACTACCCAATACACAAGCACTTAAATAGAGTTTGCAATACTCCAGTTTTTAACTTTTCTAGAGGGCCACTTAACAAGGACCACATATATGCAGCTCAATATGTAGTGAAATAGTTTAACCTAAATCATCTTGATGTTGGAACACCTAAGACTCAAACGTTTCTAATAATGGAAGATGAACTCCCTCAAAAGCTACGTCTTCAATCACCACCTCTGGTCAATTACTCTGCTCTTGATTCCTCCTGCTGCTCTGTCTCCTGTTCATGTTCTTTCTCCATGATGACGGGTAATTTTTTTAAACATCCATAGAGGACATTAAGAGAAGCTCCTATGGGGCTTTATATTGTTAAAAATGCTTTTAAGAGGTGGGCTGAGAGTATATTGCTGACAACAATGCATCTCTGAGGCAAATAGAGTTTTTCCATTTTCTCTAATACTACTATTGTGCATTTTATAGTCAATTGTGATTATGAGCTGCCTGCTACTTCTGCGTCAGGGTATTTTTAATGAGGGTTAGACATGCCAAAACAGACAGGCAGACAGACGGACAGACTGGTATAACGATAGATGGATGGATAGATTTCTATTTTCCTCTGAAAATCAATGATGATGTTTTTATTGAATCAATGTTTCCCTCACATTTTGGTCAATTACCAAAGACAATCTATTTGAGGAAACATGATTGGAATTAAAAAAAAAATAGCTCCAAGAAGAAGAAAGTCCAAGATTCTTTATTAGCTTAGTAACAAGTTTGTGGCCTGCATCATGAGACCCGTTATTGTTCATCACATTTCATCATGAAATCTTTTTTCCTGTATTTTTATTAAAAATTTTAAAATTTCTATATTCAGAATTATCCAGAAAATTCTGCTACTGTTAACTGTTATTTCCTTTGACAGTTTCTTTGAAGTTTGGCTCTTTTCCAGAAGTTTGAGGCCCATAATAGATAGAAGATAACTTTTTAGGAATTTGTCTACTTCCTAAATAAATATAAAGGAAGTTATCATGCTTTGCCCAATTTATTGGAAATACAAGAAGTTAATTAAATAATTTTTGTGTTAACTAAAGAAATTTGAGGTATTGATGTTTATGTACAGTAAAAAGAAATTATACAAAAATGCTTTTTGTGAAACCAGGAATAATTTTCAGTTAAGAATCAAAAGATCTTCAGATTCAGGACAAAAGCAAGCAAGAAAGAAAAAAGTATCAACTGATTTCTGTGTGTTTTGAGGAAGCCCCATTTTTTGATTTTTGGGTTTAGAACTAGTGAAAGACCACATCTCTCACATGCCTGGCATATAGCAAGCACCCAACTCGGTTTGCAGTGGTCAGCATGAATATCCAGGACCCCAGTAGGCTGCGAGAAGCAGACAGCAAATAGGGGGACTAGATCGTCAGGGTGGCCACCTCCTGGAGCTCTAAGAAGGCGCCACAGCTGCCTGGTTCTGCAGGGATGAAAGCCCACCTGGATGAAGGGAGATCCAGCAGCCCTAGAGTCAGAGAGAATAAGGCTCCAGACGCAGAATGGTGGGACTACTCCACTCTCATCTACCGCGAGATTGCCAAGCGGCTGCCAGAGCGCGGTGGCTTCAGGAGGGAAGAGGCCTTTCTTAGTTGCCTGAGTGCGTCTCTGAGCTGTAGCAAAACCTTCGGGAATTCGTCAGCCTTCTCGTGCTCTCTGGTGTGGAGCCAGAACTGGATTAGTCCCTTTTGTTTCTCCAAATCTTCCTCCATGTGTCTAGACTTGGAGATTTGACCACTGGCCTAGGTTACTAATCCACAACTTTAATGCCCATCAGAATCACGTGGGGCTTTCCCCAATACTGCTGCCAGGGCTCCACCTTAGACCTCGTGAACCTGAATCTCTAAAAGTAGGGATGAGGAGAGAGTGTCTTCAAATCCCTCCCTGTTCAGTCTATTGCTCACCACAGACCAAGAGACCCTGACTGATTTTCCTTTGCAGTTAAACAAAAGGCTTTGTAACTTGGTGCTTGCTTGCTTGCTTTTTTGAGATCTCTCTCTATTTACTTAAAAGGCAGAGTGACAGAGAAATGGGAGAGACAGAGAGAGAGGAGTTGGGGAGAGGAGAGAGAGAGAGAGAGAGATCTTCTATTTGCTGGTTTACTCCCCAAATGCCGTAACAGTTGTGACTGGGCTGTGCCCAAGTCAGGGGCCAGGAACCCATGTACCTGGGCCATCATCTTCTGCCTCCTGGGGTGCATTAACAGGAAGCTGGATTGGAAGCAGAGGCAGGACTCAATGCCGGGCACTCCAGTATGGAAGGCAGATAGCCTAAGCAGTGGCCCAACCTGCTATGCCAAAACACCCAACCCTGTTACTTGGGGATTTCAATGCAGTTGCCACAGTTCGGTCACCAGCTTGATAGGAAAACACTAAATCCCTGTTTTCAGTCACCAGTGATCTCAGAGATGATGAGTAAAATGCTTCAACTTAACCTAAGTGCAGTCTCAGCCCCTGCCTCTAGGAGGCAGGGAATCATCTGGGCACCTTTATAATGTGCCGTTGTATTAAGTAACTTATCCAACACCTAACCATTTGGACTGAATTCCTGTGAACATATGAACACTCAAAAAAAGAGAAAGACTGAATAGGTACAGGTGGACTATTAACAATTAGAAAACCGTAACTAGCAGTCTGGATACTCATTTAACGCCATTAAAATAATTAACGCATTTCTTAGTAAATAAGAGGCTAGAGTATGATGAAATATGATTATGTTGTTTTTCTTTTGAAAATACAAAAAGTGTATCACATCCAGTTAAGAACAATCTGGTCTGTAATCGAAGACACTTTTAAACAAGAGGCCAATCAAAGTCAAAATACTGGACTGAATGAGATTATGAGATTATTAAATAACTCAACAGTGGGATCATCATTTTTCAGATTCCTTTATTATCGTTAGTGCTCTAAGAAATTGCAGACAGAAAGAAAAAAAGACTAGTTAGGATTAATGTTGTGTGGTATTTTTTATTTAGCCTGCTGTCTTTTTGAAATACCGATTTCTATCTACTGAGTCTTTTGATATAGATCAGTTAAACTTGAATGAACAGAGTCTTCTCATTTAGTTGTCCTTGTTCTAATAACAAGAATGGAGTGTGCTTCCCCACCCCCTTCAGTAGTTTATAAATAGTCTGCATAAAATTGCCTATTACCTTTTCATATATTCTCATCTCGTTATGGAAAAATTGCACCCTCTTTCACCCCAGGCCTTTCCACATCTAAGTGAGACTCTTTGCACTTAAATGTATATGGCAGGAAAAATCAGCAAATACGAATGTTCAAACCCCAAGGGGGCAGCCTGCACACAGATGAAAATATGACCATACACATGCACAGTTTTGTTGTATGACACCAGGACTAGAAGAGAAAAACCCAGGCTTGCAGCAGAAGATTGTACTCAGAAATGTAAAAGAGTCCTGTAGTGTGGTGTACCTGCATTCAAATGTAAACCCAAACAACAGTCAGTAGAAATCCTGGTGTTGTTTCAAACCATAGCATAAGAGTAACAGTGACCTAAGATGTGTTCCACACATTTTTGTTAAATTCACATTTACTTAATAATATATCATCACCAACTTTGCAGTCAAGTGTCAATACAGCAGGCAAAACAAGTTTTTCTTTTCCTTTTTTTTTTTTTAGGAATCCAGCCAAGGGTCATTTGCTCATTCATGAGCCTGTGTTCTAAGAAATTCAAAGCCAAGATAGCAAGTTAGGGCCATTATCTGGGCAATGGCTGCAGGGCCCAGGCTCCTTTTTTGTTTGTTTGTTTATTTTTTTTTCTTTTTTCATAAGGGCCCAGCCTCCTCACAAGGGGCATGTCAGTGATCAGCCAGGCGAACTAGGTGAGAGACAACATGTGGTGAACACAGGCCCATTTCTGTTAGGACAACACCAGGACCATAAATGTTGGTGGTGGTCACAGCCATTTTTGACTCGGAGGATGCTCATGGATTGACTAAACATTTGGCCAGGGCGTCTACCACGCAACATCCATCGCTTATTTGTTTCTTAGGAAAGAGATTCAGATGAGGGACACAAGATAGCAGCAGTTATACCCACAACACAGATGCACCTTACTTGGTTCCTCTTGCTTCCCAACCTCCAACAGAGCTGTAAGATCTTAGCCTCCAGTTCTCACCGAGATGAATCGCAGCCAGGAGAAGGGATGCTAGGCCTGCGGAGTGCTCTCTTGAGGTGATGGGACAGGAATCTGCTGGGAAAGAACAGCAATAGGAAATGCCTCAAAATTAAGGACGCAGAACACGGGGTGCATTCTTTCAGTTGTGCACGCCAGGTACTGTGCCAGGTATGAGGGACACCAGGACCCACACAGTGCTCTCTCTGGGAACTTCACAGCAGGGCTGTCATTTATGAACGATAATAATGTAAACTCCACTCTGAATGTGATTGCCTGCATTTACCCTAAGAGGAAGGGACTGGAACCTGTGCATTTTTTGGATAAATAATTCTCATTTTGATGAGTACCACAGTGTTGGTTGCCACGCTTTGCCTTAGGTGGGGCTGATGCGGATAATTCTGTCATATGGGCTGTGTGGGTGTGTGACGCTGACAGGTCAAAACCTAGCAGAGGCAGCGGCCAATCCTCCAGCCGTCTCCTCTGGCACCTCTCCCACAGCGGTTCAGCGCTACAAGGTCAGCCTTGATTGCCCAAGTTACAGTACTGACAGCAGACACCCGGGAGGGTCTCCCGGCCCACAGCGGACTTCCTGAACCTCGAGACACTTCTGTTGCTGTGAAGCCACTGAGATCTGAGGGTTGTTTTTATTTACTGCAGTGTAACACAACCTAGCCTGTCCAATACCATTAATAAGTGTCTGTTTTGCTTAGGACTTTTCCAGGGGACACGAAATCACAGGCTCCATAGAGATGAAAGGAGCTTTACAGATTAACAGACTCACCCAGTGCAGTAAATCTCCCACTAGAAAGAGATCACCGTCTCCCCGTTGTTTTCTCCTCTTTCCTCTCCGTCAATGTGCCTGTGACACCGACGCTGGCCAAACTACTAAGCTGTTATAAGTGCTGCCTCCCTCGGGTCTGGCTTCCTGAGACACCCAAATACCTTCTCAGATCTTCAGCCTCAGTATCTCTTCTTTTCAGTGTAGCGGAGATAATATTGGGTTTTCCCTTAGAAAGGAAGGTAAAATAAAAGTAACAATGTATAGAAATAGAAATTGCTGAATAGAGACTGCTAATCAAAGCACATTGGCTTCTCTTCTATTTGATCCTTGCATCCTGCATCCATTCAGGTACAGCACACCTAAAACAGAGGGGAGATTGGAGATACATCGCAACTTCGTCAGATGCTGGCTTTCCTTATCCACCCCCGAAATGATGACAGCATACAAAACACAGGTTTCCCTCCCCACCATGGAACATTCACATTCTCTACAAACAACATAAGTTTTCAAGAGCAATATTCTCATTAACAATTAATTTGGGATTTTAGAACACTCAAAGTAGTCACTCTGGAATTGTGAACAATCATAGTCATCACCATATTTTAAGCCTATTCATGCACAGAAGAGAGTAAGGAAGTTCTTTATCATGCAAATGATTCCTAAGTTCTAGAAATTCAGTTTACCCCTATAAACATGACTTAATTTCAAACTCTTCTATTAAAAGACATCAGTGTTGGGGCAACAATCTCCATATTGAGTTGCCAATTCCATAACTATACAATGATACTGGATCTTATTTGGGGCTAGAGGAAAGTGACCACAGATGGAAAGTTAAATGATTTCAGGTTATAGTTCAATCGACTGGAAGAAGTAAATGGTATTTATTATTTTTAAAAAGTTAAAATGCCTTTCTCCGTGTGTATACTCTATTATAGCCCACTGTAAATCCACTGTTTAATAGGGAAGTGTGGTATAGCAGTCAAACACACAGACTCTGAAGTTAGACTCCTGTGTCTTAATTCCTCCTTTGCCTTTTCTTGCTGTGTCATTTGGAATAAGAAACAACAGGGGCCAGCGCCGTGGCTCAATAGGCTAATCTTCTGCCTGCGGCGCTGGCACACTGGGTTCTAGTCCCGGTTGGGGCACCGGATTCTGTCCTGGTTGCCCCTCTTCCAGTCCAGCTCTCTGCTGTGGCCCGGAAGTGCAGTGGAGGATGGCCCACGTGCTTGGGTCCTGCATCCACATGGAAGACCAGAAGCACCTGGCTTCTGGCTTCGGATCAGCGCAGTGTGCCGGCTGCAGCGCGCTGGCCTTAGTGGCCACTGAGGGGTGAACCAACAGAAAAAGGAAGACCTTTCTCTCTGTCTCTCTTTCTCATTGTCTACTCTGCCTGTCAAAGAATAAAAAAAGAAACAACAGGGACAGAAACTGGCTGTTTGGGAAGCCGAACTTCAGAGGGCTCTCACAGACTTTGGCTAACTACATATTGGCAAATCATCTCCCTAAACAGGCCATAGTTGGGCTTTATTAATGAACTGTTACCACAGTGAAACACTTAAGGCAGCTAGCCTTACAAAGAGAAGAGGTTTGTTTAGCTCACAGTTTTGGAGGTTCAAGTTCAAAATCAGGTGACCACCTTGGTTTGGCCTCTGAAGAGGGTGGTGGATAGGAATGGCGGAGCACATGTGGAGGCAGGATCATATAAGGAGCCAGGAAGCAGAGAGAGAGAGGTTGACCCCCAACTCAGGCTCTCAACACAGCCTCCTGGCAACAATTACCACTGAGTATATGGTCCCCATGACCTTTGGCCTTCTCACTATGCCCAACTCCTCAACACCATACTTGGATTACATTTCTACCATCTTAGTATCATTAATTTATGACTTTGTGGTTTAAATTCCTTTGGGGTTCAAATACCTGCATGAGTCCAGGAGCCATGTCATATTCAAACCATGAACCAAAGGTTTCCTAGGACATTTGGGCACTACTGGGACATCACTGGTGGGGTGAGTGCTGCCTGAACCCTGGCATGGGTGTTACAGATCCACACTCACAGCACTGCACTTACAGAATCCACAAGCTCTGATTTTTAATGAAGAGCAAACTCTTATGGTACTGGTCTTAGTGCAGTTTCTGTTGCCATGACTGAATACCAGACACTGGGTAATTTATAAAGAATAAAGGTTGATTGAGCTTGCAGTTCTGGGGTGTGAGAAGTCTAGGATCAAAGGGCCATATCTGCTGATGACCTTCTTGCTGGTGGACACTCTGCAGAGTCTGGGGGTGGTGCAGGACATGGCCTGGCAGAATCAAATGGGCTCCTATAACTGACCCACTTTCAAGACAGCCTATCAAACCATGAATGGGGACGAATCGATTCTTTTTAAAGCTAGTTGCTTCTTCTTCTTTTTTTTTTTTTTAGATTTATTTATTTATTTGAAAGTCAAAGTTACACAGAGAGAGGAGAGGCAGAGAGAGAGGTCTTCCATCCAATGGTTCATTTCCCATATAGCCTCAACGGCTGGAGCTGTGCCAGTCTGAAGCCAGGAGATTCTTCTGGGTCTCCCACGTGGGTGCAGGGGCCCAAGGACTTGAGCCATCTTCTACCAGTTTCCCAGGCCACAGAAGAGAGCTGGATGGGAAGTGGAGCAGCTGGAACTAGAACTGGCGCCCATATGGGATGCCGTTGCTTCAGGCCAGGGCGTTAACCCTCTGTGCCTCAGCACCGGCCCCAGGTCTAATCTATTTGTGTGGGTGCCATGAAGACCCATTAACCTCTTAAAGGTCTTATCTTGTCCCAACCCTTCTTACTTCATGAAGAAGATTAAATCTCAACATGTGTTTTGTGGGGACACTCAAGCAGTGTCAAAAGAGCTGAGACGAAGCTATTTTGAATCTCACCTAGTGCACTGGATGCCAATCTTCATGTTTCCAAAACATTAATGCATTTGCTTATAGGTATTTCCCCAGACCTCACTAGGATGTCACATGCTATGATATATGTACCATATTACTTTCTAAAAACTGACTAATTCTGAATCCCAAATGCCATCTGGCCCCAAGGATTTCAGAGGTGGGCATATGGACCTGCACCTTTTTATGTGTGATGCTTTCTGGTTGGAAGCGGGGAGGTCCTTGACAATGCTGTGTTTCTCCCAGTATTGGAATGTGAGCTCCATCCACTCTCTTCTCTTGCCATCTCAAGGCCAGAAAGTGGGAAAGAGAACAAAGCTTCCGAACAGAGGGAGAGAGACAGACAGACACTTAGACAAAATAGTAGACCAGTTCTGGGAAGCTTTTTCCTTAGGAACTGCTGCTATGAGGCTTCCTGTAAAGATTTACAAGATGGGGTGGCTGAATGATCAAACCCTCAAGGCTGAGGAACAGCCCTAAGTCCCTCCATCAATAAGCTGTGAGCCGTGAGCCCTAAGGAGGCCCAGGGCCCTTCCTTCGATGAGTGTGAGAACATCAGCTAGACAGACCCCAAGGAGGTCTACTGCCACCCCACCCTACCATGTCCATGTTTGCACTTGATCACTCCTCCAATCTCACCCACCTTACTTACAGCACCCCTGTAGGCAGCCCAAGAATCAGAATGATGGGTGGCCAATTCCTTCTGCACTATATGAGGGTTGCATGCTGTCACTGCTGATCTTGGGGACTGGATCAGGCGTCTTTTATACTTTTCACTATAAACTCCTAAACCTCAGATGGCCACAGTGGGTACTGCTACTTCTTGAAACAGATAATTCAGGCTCAGGGCCCCAAATCCACACCCTGGAGAAGTCAAAACCCTGCCTAAGGAATCCAAGAGTCCCTGATGGAGAAGGTTTGAATTTCTCATGAAAACCTCTTCCTGGCCGGCGCCGTGGCTCAATAGGCTAATCCTGCGCCTTGCGGTGCCGGCACACAGGGTTCTAGTCCCGGTCGGGGCGCCGGATTCTGTCCTGGTTGCCCCTCTTCCAGGCCAGCTCTCTGTTGTGGCCAGGGAGTGCAGTGGAGGATGGTCCAAGTGCTTGGGCCCTGTACCTGCATGGGAGACCAGGAGAAGCACCTGGCTCCTGCTTCGGATCCGCGCAATGCGCCGGCAGCAGTGCGCCGGCCGCAGCGGCCATTGGAGGGTGAATCAACGGCAAAGGAAGACCTTTCTCTCTGTCTCTCTCTCTCTCACACTATCCACTCTGCCTGTCAAAAAACAAACAAACAAACAAACAAAAAACCAAAAAACAAACAAAAACCTCTTCCCACACAAAGGCTGTTTCTGCCCTGTGTCAGTGACCCACATTTGAAAGCTAGTTTTTGCTCCCAGAAAACACTCATATAGAGAAAATGAAGTCTACGGTGGACTGAGGAGTGATGTGGAGGAGAGCAAATGGGATGTCTACATTGCAGTAGCTAAAATAACTTAAAATTGAATATTCGACACCACTGTGTCTAAGAAGCAAAATCTGAGACTGGCATTGTGGCTCAGCGGGTTAAGCTGCTGCTTGTGATGCCAGTGTTGCATGTCAGACGCTGCTCTGTTTCGGATCCAGCTCCCTGCCAATGCACCTGGGAAGGCAGCAGAAGACAGTTTAAGTACTTGGGCCCCTGCCAGCCATGTAATGGAGTTCCTGGCTCCTGTCTTTCATCTGGTCCAGCTCTGGCTGTTGAAAGGCAAAATTACAGAAATAGAGAGAGGTCTTCCATCCACTGGTTCACTCCCCAATTGGCCACAATGGCCAGAGCTGCGCTGATCCAAAGCCAGGAGCCTGGAGCTTCCTCTGGGTCTCCAACGTGGGTGCAGAGACCCAAGGACTTGGGCCATCTTCCACTGCTTTCCCAGGCCATAGCAGAGAGCTGGATCAGAAGTGGAGCAGCAGGGACTCAAACTGGTGCCCATATGGGATGCCAGCACTGCAGGTGGCGGCTTTACCTGCTATGCCACAGCGCTGGGCCAGACTTCAACAATTTTTAATTCGTTGAAAGGGTTTGCTCTTTAGGGGCATTAACTAAAGCCACACTAGACTTTTGAGTTCCTTAGAAAGAAAATTAAGTGTATTAAATGTATCACTGCAGTTTAAAATATTTAAAGGAAACTAATAACATGAATGACAGTAACAGTTTTTTTTTTATTTTTATTTTTAAATTTTTTGACAGGCAGAGTGAACAGTGAGAGAGAGAGACAGAGAGAAAGGTCTTCCTTTGCCGTTGGTTCACCCTCCAAAGGCCGCTGAGGCTGGCGCGCTGCGGCCAGCGCACCGCGCTGATCCAATGGCAGGAGCCAAGTACTTCTCCTGGTCTCCCATGGGGTGCAGGGCCCAAGGACTTGGGCCATCCTCCACTGCACTCCCTGGCCACAGCAGAGAGCTGGCCTGGAAGAGGGGCAACCGGGACAGAATCCGGTGCCCCGACTGGGACTAGAACCCGGTGTGCTGGCGCCGCAAGGCGGAGGATTAGCCTAGTGAGCCGCGGCGCCGGCTGGACAGTAACAGTTTAAGGGGAATTTAGTCCTCTCAACTTGAGCCAATCAAAAACTAATCAAAAAGTGTTTCTTTTAATTTTACAACAAATTTACTAGATTTATAAGCAGAAAAACTAGAGTTGTAACATAAATTTAAAAGTTTTAGGGAGCTGGGCTTTTGAATTTGTCACTCTAATAAACTGAATATTGCATGAACACCTCCAGGTCTTGGTGGAGGAGATGACTTCTCAGCACTTCAAAGGTGTCCATGCCAGTTTTACATAGCTGAATTTGTCGAAGGAAACCACGGTCAGGATGTGTTCCCGTGGCAAATGGTGGGTTGGTGATGGTGCAGAAGAGGGCTAGTGGAGCAAAGGGGACCGGGTGGAGCAGAGGAAGGTGGGCTTCCGATCCTGGAGCCTCAGTGCTAGGAGGTGGCTTCTACCAAGAGTACCCTTTGTGCACACACTTGGGCTTCACTTTGTTCACAGGCCTCTCTCATCTGCTCTGCTGGACACACTGTCATCGTCATCTAGCCGTGCATGGCAAAGGAGTGTTGGTGACACACACAAAGCCCAGGCCCACAGTGTTAGCAAAATAACAGTCTTCTCTGGTGCCAGATATGCCTCAGACATCATCTTGGGCTCTGGCCCCACCGCTGCCATTGCTGGAAGCCAGGTGACCACATGGCCCAACCACAGGTATCAGCTGTGCCCCCACCCTAATGGGATTCACTGTTCCTACTTTGTTCCCCCACCCCCTCCAACACACACACACCACAAAGGTTTAACAAGACCTGTTCCTGAACACATGCTCTCTAGATCTCTCTCACCCTCTTGCCCTCTCCCTCTGGCCCAGTTAAGCCTTATACACAGGAGCAGGACCTGAGCTGTGCTCCAGGCTTCTGCCTCCACTGTCTAGAGAAACCAATCACAGACTTGCATGAAGAAGCAGACAGGCCCTGCCAATCAAATCCAAAATCATAGATTCCCCGACTATCTTGAGATAAGGCCTGAAAATATTTGCTTCTGTTCAGTGAATGTGGCTATTGTCTCCCTTTTCATGGGCTCTATTTTAATGACACCACACTGTCCCCAGCAGGAGACTGTCTGGTGAGTACAAAGAGGGTCACAGTATTTAAATCACATCTGACATCACAGACAAGGCGCCTTCCCTCATTAGAGTTTCCTTAGGTGACTGTCTGAACGTCACCAACTTTATCAAAGACAAGCTTCCTGGAAGCAAACACCTGCTGGTGAGGAAGATGGGGAAGGGAGGGGAGGGTATTCAGAGGCAGTTCATGCAATAAGACACAGAAAAGGAGTTAGAGTGGAAACAGACCAGGGAATCTATCCATGGTGTTGTTTCAAACCAAAAATAACTAAGGAACGAAATAGAAGATTTTCCCACTGTCTACTGTCATTTCAGTCATCAAGCCACAAGTTCATGGTGTTTCTTTGACAATAGCTGAACATAAGGAGTGAAATAAGAATGAATAACTGCCTTATACTGAAAAAAAAAGGGGGGGTTTCCTCTCCATTATTGCTAACCCTTGTCACTTATTTGAGTGATAGGAACAAGAATGTTATGCATAAGATTCTTAGGTTTAGCAAACTGAATTTCAGAGAAATAATAAAAAATGTTTTCTCATAAGTATATTCCAAGTACTGCATAGGATCATATAGAAAATGCAATATTTGGGATATACTTATACTAAAAAATTATTAAAAATTTCTCATTGTCTAGATTAAATCAATTTTAATTGGGAGCTCTATATTTTTTCTGGCAACACAAGTTGTACACTCACTGTGTTTATGGATGTTTAATATGTATTTTGGGGGCCAGTAGTGTGGTGTAGTGGGCTAAGCCGCTGCCTGCAGTGCCAGCATCTCATATGGGTGCCAGTTCGAGTCCCAGATGCTCCTACCAGCTCTCTGCTATGGCCTGGGAAAGCAGCAGAGGATGGCTCAAGTCCTTGGGCCCCTGCACCCACCTGGGAGACCTGAAAGAAGCTCCTGGCTCCTGGGTTGGGACTGGCTCAGTTCTGAATGTTGCGGCCATTCGGGGAGTGAACCAGCAGAGGGAAGACCTCTCTCTCTTTCTCTCTCTGCCTCTCTTCTCCTCTCTCTGTGTAACTCTGACTTTCAAATAAACAAATAAATCTTAAAAAAAAAAAAAAAAGGGCTGGCGCTGTGGCACAGTGGGTTGATGCCCTGGCCTGAAGTGCCAGCATCCCATATGGGTGCCAGTTCGAGTTCCAGCTCTCCACTTCTGATCCAGCTCTCTGCTATGGCCTGGGAAAGCAGTGGAAAATGGTCCAAGTCCTTGGGCCCCTGTACCTGTGTGGGAGTCCTGGCTCCTGGCTCCTGGTTTCGGATCAGCACAGCTCCAGCTGCTGTGGCCATCTGGGGAGTGAACCAGGGGATGGAGGACCTCTCTCTCTCTCTTTTTCTCTCTCTCTGCCTCTCAACTCTCTGTGTAACTCTGCCTTTCAAATAAATAAATAATTCTTTTTTTTTTTTTTTTTAAAGAGCTCTTCATCACGTCCTGGTATTACTTCTCAGACATCCAGTTAATAATGCAAGCAACCACTGCTTTCTTAAAGTTGTTCTAAAACACATATAAAATATACCATCTTACCGTTCTAAAGTATGAAGTTCATTTAGTATTAAATATCTTCACATTGTCATGCAACTAGTATCTATAATGCTTTTCACCTTACAAAACAGAAACCCTCTCTCCATGCAACAACTCCCCTTCCCCTGCTCCTAGCCCTGGACAACCACTCTCTCTCTATGAATTTGACGCCTCTAGATATGACACTGGAGAGAAGTCACATAGTGTTTGTATGACTGGCTTACTCACTTAGCATCGTGCCCACCAGCTTCATTCATGCTGTGGCATGTGTCAGAACTTCCTGCCTTTTGAAGGTTAAGTATTATTCCATTGTATGTATATATCATACTTTTGTGTATCCATTTATACATTGGTGGGTGCTTGCATTATTTCTGTGGATTATTATAAATAATGCTGCTATAAACATAGATGTACAAATATCTGCAAGAGGTCCTGCTTTTGGTTCTTTTGAGTATTTACCCAGAAGTAGAATTGCCGGATCACATGGTAATTCTATTTCTAATATTTTAAAAAACCACCACACGGTTTCCCACAATGCCTGTACCTTTCTACATTCTCACCAACAGTGCACCAGAGCTCTGATATGCCACATCATTGCTGATATTTGCTCTTCCCTTCTTTTTTTAACCATAGCAGTGCTCCTAAAGGATGTGAAGAACCACTGTTTTATGTCTCCATGAAAAAATCAAATGTTTTTAACTTATTTGACTATTTGAATTGTTGGAATCTGAAGAGATTATTTTATGGAGGCATTTATTCTTTCAAGTACAATAATTAACACTAACATCAATTGTTATTAATAAAAATGACTAATGTGTGGGGCCGGCGCTGTGGCATAGCCGGTAAAGCCACCACTTGCAGTGCTGGCATCCCATATGGGCACTGGTTCGAGTCCCAGCTGCTCCACTTCTGATCCAGCTCTCTGCTATGGCCCGGGAAAGTAGTAGAAGATGGCTCAAGTCCTTGGGCCCCTGCACCCACGTGGGAGACCAGGAAGAAGCTCCTGGCTCCTGGCTTCGGATCGGTGCAGCTCCAGCTGTTGCAGCCATCTAGGGAGTGAACCAGCAGATGGAAGACCTCTCTCTCTCAGCCTCTGCCTCTCTGTAACTCTGCCTTTCAAATAAATAAGTAAATCGTTAAAAAAAGATAATAATGACTGATGTGCACTGGGTACCCCTGGGCCATCTGTACTGAGTGCAGTACAACTCCTCTCATTTAGTCCTCACAACAACCCTATGAAGCGGGTCCTCACCATTATAAGAGGACAGCAAACATCCATGGAAAAACAGAATCAAAAGGCAAATTTATTTTGGTACTCAGAAATTTAAAACCCATGTGTTGGGCTGCATTGTGGCACAGTAGATTAAGTCACCAGTTGCCATGCTGGCATCCCATACTAAAGTACAAGTTCAAGTCTTAGCTCCTCCGCTTCTGATCCAGCTCCCTGCTAATGCACCTGGCAGCAGAAGATGGCCTGAATACCTGGGTCCCTGACACTCATGTGGGAGACCAGGATGGAGTTCCAGACTTCTGGTTTTGGCAGGCCCAGCCCTAGCCATTGCGGCCACTTGGAGAGTGAACTAGTATTTGTAAGATCTCCCCTGCACCCATGTGGGAGACCCAGAAGAAACTCCTGGCTCCTGGTTTCTGATCAGCTCATCTCTGGCCATTGTGGCCAACTGGGGAGTGAACCAGTGGGTGGAAGACCTCTCTCTCTGTAACGCTGTCTTTCAAATACATAATAATTCTTTAAAAAATATCTTTGTCTCTCCCTCTGTCACTCTGTTTTTCCAATAAATAAATAAATAAATTTTTTTTGGACAGGCAGAGTGGACAGTGAGAGAGAGAGAGAGAGAGACAGACAGACAGACAGAGAGAAAGGTCTTCCTTTTGCCGTTGGTTCACCCTCCAATGGCCGCTGCGGCCGGCGCGCTGCGGCCGGCGCACCACGCTGATCCGATGGCAGGAGCCAGGTGCTTCTTCTGGTCTCCCATGGGGTGCAGGGCCCAAGCACTTGGGCCATCCTCCACTGCACTCCCTGGCCACAGCAGAGAGCTGGCCTGGAAGAGGGGCAACCGGGACAGAATCTGGTGCCCCGACCGGGACTAGAACCCGGTGTGCGGCGCCGCAGTCAGAGGATTAGCCTACTGAGCCACGGCGCCGGCCTAATAAATGTTTTTAAAAAAAATCCTGTGGTGTTATAATACTTTTCTATAAAATGCTGCAGACACTGCATCTCTTACTATAGTGAATAAGACCTGGGCTGTGTCCCAGCTCTGTGTGCACTGGAGAGTACGACCTTGAGCAAGTTACTTAATCTTTTTGTGTGGAAGTTCTCTCTTCTGCAAAATGAGAAAAGACAAGCACTTAGACATGTATCTAGCAAATAGTAAGCATTCAGCACACATTAGCTCTCACTGCAAGAGAGTGAGATCATATCTTATGTGAGAGTGATTTGTGCTTAAAGCCTTTCAAATGACTTCTCATTGCCTATAGCGCATGCATTTGAAGCAGCAGTAAGGTTGCTGCTTGGAATGCCTGCATCCCATATTGGAGTGTCTGTGTTCCAGTCCCTGCTCCACTTTCCATCCAGCTTCCTGCTATCCTGGGAGGCAGTGGTGATAGCTCAAGTAGTTAGGTCCCTGCGTCCCTGCTCCAATGTGGAATACCTGGATTGAGTTCTGGGCTCCTGGCTTTGGCCTGGCCCAACCCTGGCTGACGTGGGCATTTGGGGATGAACCAGCAGACAGAAGATCTCTGTCTGTCTGCCTCTATCTCTCTGCCTCTCAAATAAAATGAAAATAAAGTTTTTTAAAGAAAGAAAGAAATGAAGGTCTTCAGGATGGCTCACAGGACAAAGTTGAAGTTGTTTTTTTTTTTTTTAAGATTTATTTATCTTATTTGAAAGTCAGAGTTACACAGAGAGAGGAGAGGAGAGGCAGAGAAAGAGAGAGAGGTCTTCCATCTGCTGGTTCACTCCCTGAATGGCCACAACGTCCAGAACTGAGCCAATCCCAAGCCAGGAGCCAGGAGCTTCTTTTAGGTCTCCCACGTGGGTGCAGGGGCCCAAGGACTTGGGCCATCTTCTACTTTCCCAGGCTATAGCAGAGAGCTGGATCAGAAGTGGAGCAGCTAGGACTTGATCCGGTGCCCATATGGGATGCCAGCACTTCAGGCCAGGGCGCTAACCTACTGTGCCACTGCACTGGCCCCACAAGTTGGAGTTTTATCTACAGCTCAAGTTCTCTCTCTCAGTGGTCCAACTTCAAATTTCAGCTGTATTAACATCACGCTGCTTGTGGTTTTTCCAAACACCTTTTCTTTTAATATCTCCAAGACTTTGATCGTCCAGTCCCTCTGCCTGGAAGCCCTCTCCAGTTTTCTTTGTCCAGTTTATGTATACTAAGCTTTCAGAATTCAAGAAGCTTAGGTTAGGGGCCTCTCTTACAGACTTTTATTGCTTCCTCCCTACTATTTTAAATTGAAATAATCAAGTTAGGCTCCTGTTCCTTTCAATAAGCAGAAAATACCTACTTTGTTCCTGACTCTATGCCATCCTTTGAGGATATAAGGAAGAGCACCATGTATGGTTCCTGCTCTTACTAAGAAGAGCTTGGAGGCAGAGAGGAACCATGTGTCTTGAGTCCCATTATATCCTCAAAGCATAGTGCATGCTGGGCACTTAGTAGGTGCTTAAAAATTTTGTCAACCATGGGGCTGGCGCTGTGGCACAGTGGGTTAACGCCATGGCCTGAAGCACCGGCATCCCATATGGGTGCCGGTTCGAGACTCAGCAGCTCCACTTCCTGTCCAGCTCTTTGCTACGGCCTGGGATAGCAGCAGAAGATGGCCCAAGTGCTTGGGCCCCTGCACCCACGTGGGAGACCCGGAAGAAGCTCTTGGCTCCTGGCTCCTGGCTCCTGGCTTGGGATTAGCTCAGTTCTGGATGTTGCGGCCATTCAGGGAATGAACCAGCGGATGGAAGACCTCTCTCTTTCTCTCTCTGCCTCTCCTCTCCTCTCTCTGTGTAACTCTGACTTTCAAACAAAATAAATAAATCTTAAAAAAAAATATTTGCCAACCCAATCAGAATCTGAAATGTGGAAAAGACAGCCTAACCCCATACTGAACTTCTTCCTAACAAACACGTGTTTTTGTTTTTGTTTTTTTTAAAACAAGATTTATTTATTTATTTACTTGAAAGTCAGAGTTGTAGAGAGAGAGAAGGAAAGACAGATCTTCCATCCACTGGCACACTCTCCAGATGGCCACAATAGCTAGGCTGAAGCCAGGAACCAGGAGTTTCATCTGGGTCTCACACATGGGTGGAAAGGGCCCAGATACTTGGGCCATCTTCTACTGCTTTTCCCAGACTGGATCTAAAGTAGAGCAGCCAGGACTCAAACTGGTGCTCATATGGGATGCCAGTGTTGCAGTAGGCAACTTTATCTGCTATGCCACAATACCAGTTCTAATGCTAGCAATTTCTACAAGGCCATATGGAGAAACATCATGGAAGACTGAGGAACTTTTCAGCATCCTGAGTTTCAGCCCATTTGTGTTTTTCTGACATCATTGGGTCACCTTATATATGTAACACTAGATCAAATATGTAATAATATGTAAATTTCAGTGGATGATATGGCCTGACTTATAAAATTCAGAGTGCAGGCTAACAAATAGATATGGTTACCTCTAATGACTATAGCCATATGATACCTAACCCATGAGTTACTAGTAAACAGTTTCTCAATAAATAGCCTAAGAGAATCAGGAACAAGTATGTGCCTTGTTACATAAGGATGCATATCTAGTCTCTACTGGTGTGTGAATTCTACAGAGCCAGGGCCTCTGGCTCATTCATGTCTGGTTTAATAGTCTTGCTATGGTACTAGGCCCAGAGAAAGAACCCAGAAATTCTCACTGGATGGAAAAGGAAGAAGGCCAAGAAAGAGAGGGATAAAATAAAACCAAGAGTTACCTTGGTTAGTACCCAATTGGTCTTCTGTGTATAAAGTTAATTGAAAATGGATCTCAGTGGAGAATGGGACTGGGGATGGGAGAGGGAGGAAGGGGAGGGGTGAGAGAGTAGGTGGGAGGGCAGGTATGGTGGGAAGGATCACTATATTCCTAACGTTGTACTTCGGAAATTCATGAGGTTTGTATTCCTTAAATAAAAGCTTTCTTTGGGGGGAAAAAAGAGTTACCTTGGGTCCCATTGGACCACAGATGGTACTTAGAGAGAAAGTTAGGAATAGTTAGTGGTATCCTTTGTGACAACAAACTGCACATGGGATTCCCTTTGACCAAGAGATACAACAGGTGAATAACATCAATTTCACCCAGAACCCTGTCATTTCTTCTAACTGTCTTGTCAGAAGTTGCATTGACTTCTTATCAGCTACAGGAGCAATTAACGTTGTTATGATTAGAACAGTGGTCATAAAAACCATTGTCCAGTTGTTTATAACTTCCTAAAATTTCAGTGTTTTGGCCAGGATTTTCTACATTTGTTATCAATCCAAAGGCAACTTTCAGAAATTTGAGAAGTAAATCTCATGTTATTTCAAATTTGGTAAAAATTAAATCCTCATTATCTCTCCCTCACAATAAAACACAAAATAGAAATAAAATATAGAACCAAATATCTTCCGAGAGTAAGTCAATAGGAATTTGGCATTCAAGTTAGGAAATACTAATTTTTCTTTTCCTGAACCTTCAAAAATAACATTTTTATTATATACACTAAGTTTCCTTTTTGCAAAGGGATAATACATTTTACCTTTAAACAATCCAAAGTTCCAAGGCCAAATTGTTTCATAAGCATTTTTAAGTTTAGCAATCACATTAGTGGAAGGAATTATTATCACCCTTTGAGTTACAATCCCTCTTCTCTACAGGAAACGACAGAATGAAACGGAAGGGACCACTTCAAGGTGAGGGAAGCAAGATGGTAAACTTTAAAAGCACTATTAATACTTGCTGTGCTTTGCATTAATAATCAGTATCACTGCATGGAATGGAGTTATCTCCAGACTTGAACTTATACATTGCTTACATCTGGAGTTCAATTTTGCAACTTAATCTTTGTTGGCACTCTGACTGAGCTTGGCTTGTTTATGGCTGGCTCCATGAAACAATAAAAGTAACCATTCAAAAAGTCAAACAACAGGGGTAGTTTTTACAAAACCAGCAGCCAAACAGATTCACCGGGCTGGCCGCTTTCCCAGGGATAGAGAGAATGGCTAGCTAGCTGTTGTGGCAGTTATATTGGTTGAGAGCAGAATGGTTACTTGTAGGATTCCCAACCGCATGGCTGGCCAGGCAACTTCAAGAATGTCTAGGATGAGAGCAATAGTGGAGGTGGCTGTGGGCTGGAGCAAGACCTGAATGAAGTTAGTACATTCAAAGTTGCCATAGAAACCCCATCTGAACATCCCCACTTTTGACAGTTAATTTTACATTTAAATGTCAATATGCCTTCTTATGGTTAATGATATAGAAATGAAAGGCGATGAATATGGAAGAAAGAAAACACACTGCAATGTCTACACCACTCAAGACACTGAATAACTTTCTAATTCTAAGTTGCCCTTTTAAAACGATGGACCAGAGAGAGGTGGCGTGGGTTGCCGCCACTGGGAGCTGTTGAGCAGAGCCTTTATGCCTGTACGTCAAATGCTGCACTCTGAAAGGCACTGCTGTAATTCAGCGAACCCGGTTTGTACTTGAAGCCAAATGAAATGCAAAGTTGCTTTTCAATAGCAAACCTCGCTGAGGAAATGCCAATTCGCAATTGTGGGAAGTTTCAGCTACTGTATTTTCACAGATTGAATTTTACCACTAAATGTCCGTGAGAAAATATTGGGAGTCTCTATAAAAGTGGTTACATTATCAATTAATCTATAGTATGTTTTAAATAAATATTTCTAGTAAATGTACAAAAACCCGCATTTGTATGGCTTGCACCTAAATTATCATCATCATTGCAAAGCAGATGCGGAATGCAGGAGGAGACGAACAATCGGCACTGTAATTTGCCCAGTAACATTGTTTTAGATCTAATTAGTGCTTATGCAGATCCTTTACAAAAATGTGAAAACTGCACCAGGATGTAATTGTTTAATGAATTTAGTGCAAAGCACATCTGCATAAATTCCATTTTAGCTGAAAAAAACAAGTTCAACTGCTATTTGCTCCAGAGCCAAAACATTGTGAATTGTGCCCACTGTGCTTTACCCTTGCTCTGCTGGCTGGGAGATTTCAAATAAATACTACAAAGTTAAAGCCTCCAGCTGCAGACCGACCCATCTGTAGATGTTTGTTATATTTGGCAGTATTGTAGAATGATTGTGCTTTCCTGCTGGAAAAAAAGGAGGGGAGGACTGGGGAACAAGGTTTTGTCAGCAAAAAAAAAAAAAAAAAGTTTGGAATATTCATCACCCAACAAAAAAGTAAAGTTTTGAATCTGCATCTAGTTTACCTAGCAGTGAATTTTAAACACCTGTTCACATTGAGCTACCCATGTACGTTGGGATACTATCCTTTCCCCTGTTCTTCTTAACATTCAATTTCTGTTCAAATCACTGCAAATTGAATTGGACACAACTTTACTGAGATTGGAATTTGAGTCTTTTCTTGAACTTCTCAAAATTCCCTTGCTACTTTTTCTGATCAGTGTTTAAATCCAAAAATCCGTAACTCCTACAAAAAGCGATGAGTTAGTTGGGGATGCTCACTTGATTGGCTGGAAAAGTAACACTTCTCAGTGTTTGCTTTGCTTTGTTGTCTCTCTGTTTTGGCTTCTTCCTTTTTCGGTGCAGGACAAATGAATGGTGGAACCAAAAGTGCTTGTCCTGTTCATGGGTTCCAGCATAAAGCAGAGTGGGGCGGGTGGCAGTGGGTGTGGAGATATTCAGGCTTGAGTTAGAAGACTTCTGTAGAACTACCAACTGGAAATACCATTCTTCATCATTCCTAGAATGTTCCAATTTAGGCTGTTCCCCCTGAACCAACATTGTTGGTCTGTTCCATTGGTCATCCACTATGGATCCAGTGTTGGGCTGCCTGCAGCACAGTGATGGGGAAGACCTGAGCAATCCTTGCCTGGGAAGGAGAGATAGCGCAGCCCTGGGTGGAGGACAAGCTGACTCGGTGCAACTGCTGCCTGTGGCGGTCTTTCAACTACATGGCTACTCCTTTTTCCCAATCCCACTTCTGCTCATTCTACATTCCCTTCATCTGCAGGTATCACCTCTGCTGACACAGACCTGGTGGGAATAAACCTGAGCCTTATCTCTTAGCCTCTGGTCCCCCTGCACTTCTCAGGCTGCGCAGGCTGCAACTGCAAGTTTACTGTAAAATTTTGGCAAAGGAGCATCAATAGACATTAACCCATATCACCTGGCACTAGGTATATTGTCCCCTGCTTCCTCCTGACAATCAGAATTAATAATTCCTACCAACTCATTTCCCTGCTGGATAGGTTCTGGATAGAATCTAGAAAACCTGCAGTAACTTTTTTAAAAAATTAATTAATTTAAAAGGCAGAGTTACAGAGAGGCAGAGGCAGAGAAAGAGAGGGAGGTCTTCCATTAGTTGGTTCACTCCCAAAATGGCTGCAGTGGTGGAGCTGGGCCAATCTGAAGCCAGGAGCCAGGAGCTTCTTCCAGGTCTCCCATGTGCGTGCAAGGGCCCAAGCACTTGTGCCACCTTTTACTGATTTCCCAGGCCATAGCAGAGAGCTGGATCAGAAGTGGAGCAGCTTGGACTTGAACTGGCATCCAAATGGGATGACAGCACTGCAGGTGGCAGCTTTACCTGCTATGCCACAGTGCCAGCTGCTCAGCAGTAACTCTTCTATGTCTTCCTTATGGAAGCATTCCACACCTTGGGGTCAAATCCTCTAACCCAGCAGAACCCAGAGTAGAAGGGATAGGAATCCCAAAGTCCCAAAAATGATGACCAGAACTACGCTCATTGCTTCCAAGACCTATGTATTTTTTCTTACTGGGGATGCAGTACCATTTCATGGTCACTGACTTAGAATCTTTGAGGATGGTGTCCCATACTTGCAAGGTATCCTCTCCAATGTGCTGCTAAAATTGCTCTTTGAAAAGCCTGCTTCATCTCTCCATCAGGCCAGCAGCCTCTTGGTAGAATAATAGCAGATAGGACTAGTGGAGCCCATGGTCAAATTCTTCCTGCTGTATCCCCTTTGTTACAGAGTGAATTTCCTGATCCAATGCAATGCTATGTGAACTCCCATGCCTTCAGACAGCAGCTTAGGCTCTACAGGAAAACTGAACTCATACCTGGAATAAGCATCCATTCTAATCAAGACAAATCACTTTTATTCTGAGATGAAAAAGGTGCAGTGTAGTCAATTTCCCACTAAGTAGCTGTCCGGTCTCTTTGAACCACCACTGGGGTTCAGCATTTGTATGTATGGCTTGCAGGTTAGCCATTCCACCGTGCCACTGACTGAGTCGTTGATGAGTGGGAACTTACGTGGCTGAGCCCATACAGAGCCTTCATTCCAGAGGTGGTAGATACTAGGCTTAGGGACTAGTTGTAGCAGAACTTAGGTAGCCAATGATAGAAGCTTGCTGACATTGACTATTGCATCATTTTGTGTCTTTCATTGATGCCTGTCGCCTGTGTAGGATAAACTCTCTGATGGCCCTTAAAAGGCAACACAAAGATCATGACTGTTTATGCCTATCTCTATAGCTCTAAACACAGTCTTTCTTCCTGATATTTCCAGTCTTGCTCCTTCCAGACCCCTGACCCAGGCTTTTTTTTTTTTTTTTTTTTTTTTTTTTGACAGGCAGAGTGGACAGTGAGAGAGAGAGACAGAGAGAAAGGTCTTCCTTTGCCGTTGGTTCACCCTCCAATGGCCGCCGCGGCCGGCACGCTATGGCCGGCGCACCGCGCTGATCCGATGACAGGAGCCAGGTGCTTCTCCTGGTCTCCCATGCAGGTGCAGGGCCCAAGCACTTGGGCCATCCTCCACTGCACTCCCGGGCCACAGCAGAGAGCTGGCCTGGAAGAGGGGCAACCGGGACAGAATCCGGCGCCCCGACCAGGACTAGAACCCGGTGTGCCGGCGCCGCAAGGCGGAGGATTAGCCTAGTGAGCTGCGGCGCCGGCTCCTGACCCAGGCTTTTACCATTGTCCATGGGTCTCTATATGGGACAGTTCTTTTCCTCTAAAGTGGATAATCAAGTCTGCAGCTCAAAATCGCTCCTACTGAGATGAGCATTTTCCTTTACCTCTGTCTTTCAAGGCCATTCTTAGGAGGGGCTATGATGCAATTGCTGTCCATTTTTGTATCCACAAGTGCATCTGACTCTTCCATGTTCTAAACTTGACCTTTCTCTTCCTCCATCAGTTATCAATCAGAGACCATGTGGCATTTGTGATGATACAGGTGAGCATCATAGATGTGAGGTGAGGGAGAGGAACTGGTGCAATAGTGGTGGGTGATGTGGGAGTCTGAACCATCTGCTCATGCAGCTTCCTTACCCAGTTGCCCTGCTCATGTCTGATATTGGATATGCCTCTTCTGTCTTATGACGGATTTCTTCTAGCCACACCTGACTCTATGACTTGGTGAACTGGACAGAATTCAGATTATCATGGGCAGTTCTGGCCACATGGTCACTTGTCCCACGATTATGCACTCCATCTCAACCAGGGTTCATTGGCATGCCAGGGGCTATTCTTTCAAATGGTATATAATTCTCTGCTGCAGATGGCATGGCCTTGCTCCAGAACCCTAGGGGTCCACATTGTGAATCTCCTATTGGGCCTGCCATAAACGCCACATGGCATCTCTCCCACCACAGATACCACTAATAACAGAGGGTCTGCTTGTCATGTGGTTCAGGCAGCAGGGCTGCCTGCCTCACAACCTACTCCTGATGCAGAGCCCTTTCTTGCTCTGGGCCCCCCTCAAAGCTGACAGCCTTCTGTGTCCTTGAGTAAATATGTCAGTATAGTATTTCCAAGGAGGGAAATACTGCTTCTAGAATCCAAAGATGTGCTGCCTTCTTAGTGAAGGGAGGTATGAAATGCAGTAGGCTGCACTTTACTAAATATTCATAGATATGAGGATTCCTGAATACTCATAAGGTTTTTCTCTTACCCTCTGGAACACATGTTAGCAAGGTCTGTACTTACCATGTCTTGTTCATGTGGGCCTATTAACTTGATGCCAATAAATCAGTGGACCAATGTAATGTTCTCCAAATGTCCAGACAGTCCAAGCTCCCTTTGAACTAAATTATTGCAGGGAGCAGAAGAGTTAACACAGATCTGGGGCAAGATGGTAAATGTATATGGCTGTCTGCTTCTTTAAATGTAAACTGCTTGTACTCTCTTCTTACAGGGAAGGAAAAGAATGCATTTGTCAGACCAAGGCCACAGGCCATTTTTCTGTTCTAAGAAAACAACAACAACAAACCATGTCTGTAATAATAGCAAGAATTGGGACTGTTGTTCACTTGAGTTTAAGTTTGCAGTAGATGACATTCACCAGATTTTGCTTGGTTTTTGTGGTGCCTGGAATGGTGAATTTAATGAAGCCTTTCCATTACTTTAACAAAATAGTTTTCCATTACTTTAACAAAATAGTTGAGGCTGGGTGACTTTATTTTTTTTTTTAATATGTATTTATTTTATTTGAAAGGCAAAGTTAGAGAGAGGCAGAGGGAGAGAGAGGTCTTCCATCCGCTGGTTCAATCCCTAGATGGCCTGCGCTGATCCAAAGCCAGGTACCTGCAGCTTCTTCCTGGTCTCCCATGTGGGTACAGGGGCCCAAGCACTTGGGCCATCTTCCACTGCTTTCCCAGGCCATAGCAGAGAGCTGGATCGGAAGTGGAGCAGCTGGAACTCGAACCAGCGCCCATATGGGATGCCGGCACTGCAGGCAGTGGCTTTACCTGCTACACCTTAGCACTGGCCCCTAGGGTGACTTTATTTTTTTAAAAGAGGTTTAGGGCCTCTGGCTGATGGCACCACAATGGTGGAAGCAAATGCAAGAGGACAAGATTCCCATCGCCAGACAGCCCAAGAACAACTCAATGGTCAGTCTTGCTCTTACAACAATTTTCTCTCTTAGAACTAACTTGAGTACCATGAGAACCACCTCAATTCCTTCCAAGGACAGGGCTCACAATGAACTAACTAACTCCCACTGGTCCTCATCTAGGCCCCATTATCTCTGAACATCACCACACTGGGGACCAGTGTTGTAACACATGAACTCTTGGAGGGAAAAACCACATCTAAATCATAGCAGGGGCCCTGATTAGAACCACTGCCCCTGGAACTTTAGGTCTTTATGGGTGGTGCTAATCTAGCATTTTTCTTGGGATGCAATATTTTTTTCATTTCCACTAACTTTTTTGATTGGTGTAGGGAGCAATTTTAGAGACTTCCTATTTGACCTGTAACAGTTATTCCACCACTCACAAAGCAAGGAATCTAGGTGAGGTTCTGCCAAAGACTAAGTATGTCCATCTCAGTAGTACAAATGACCTCTTGGTTGGTTCATGGGCCCAGTGGGCCCACTGTGAACCAGCCCAGGTCCAGGTCTCAATTTATTACCTGTCCCCATATACATACTCCTCCTCTACCAGGAGGAACATGATGATGCTTTAGAGCCTCAGATATTAATATGAACTCAACCCTGTCTCCAGCAAGCCTGGGAACATCTAGGCATCCCCTTTTCCTTGCTGTATGATTACTAAGTGAATCATTATCACTTGCTATAGTGATGTCAGTGATACAGGGCCCTTCCTCCTAAGCACCCAGGTTCTCCTTTAGTTAGTGGAGTCCAGGCCTGAGAACTGGCCTAGCTATAGAAACTAGACAAGGGATTGGGATGTATTCTGAGCCAGCTACCCTCAGCCTACTGATCATTCATTCACTCATGCTTTCTTTTGATGTATAGATTGAATAATATCCTTGGCAGCTCTATCTATCTCACTCCTAAGAATGCCAAGCTCTATTAACCATCACCCTTCCTTTCTGTAGATCATCTCCCTCCTAACGCTCGGTCTTTGATGATTATTACAAAATTATACCTACCTTGACTCTGAAGGCCAAACTTACCACACAGCCTCTGCATTATTCTGGGAACTTGTCATCCTGAGTGCTGTCAGGGAGCCCACTTCTGTTACAATATCTCCCATCATGAACTACTGCATGCAGAAGGCAACCAATACTGAGCGTCTCAACAATACTGAGGCCCCTTCCACCAGGGATTACACATTTGTTTGGAGGGAATATGCCGGCGTGACTTAGAGGACTACATCCCTGCAAATTCCTTGTTGTGGCTCTGGATCCTCAAGGACTTATCTTCCACCTTCTGAAGTGTCCTCCAAGGCTTCTCACACAACAGAGTCAGCTGATAGATTTTCTGGATTTTCATGGAGTATCCAGTCTATCAGCTCCTTTTATATAAGCCTCTTGATCCCTTTCTCCATCATTCTCTAATAGTTCTAATAGTTCTACTTCACTTGGTGTAGCTCTTAGTTTTTCTCATGCTTCAGAGAGCCAATCTGGTAAGTGCCTTCCCAGGGTGTAATCTCCCAGGTCCTTACCAGGATACATATTCCTCAGCATGGGAGAGGGCTCCCATATCAACACATCAGCATGCAGCCCAGCCCATACATACTTTCCCAGCTTTTGCTAGTGCCTGCTTGCTAGTTCCTGCAGCTTCCTCAGAATACAGTTCCTATCCTTACTCACCATGTCCGACACTTCTTCAACTAAGTTACATTTTTACTTGATCCCAGTTATTGATATGATGGGGGTTGGATGTGGGAGTAGATCCTGGTGGGAGGGAGGGGAGCAAGTGTTGCCTTGCAAGGCAGAGACCTCTGCATCATCCTCCTAGCAGCAAGGAGTGCTGGTCTCTAACAAGGAGAAGTGGGCCATTTCTGAAGGCCCAAGTGTTCAGAGGAATCCATGTTGTCAGGGCTCTTGAGTGACAAACTCAGATATCCCCCATTCCAAGTCTCAGGTTCCCACTTCCTCCCATAATTATGGCATCGCAAACTTGCTAGGATTGAGAATTCCCTCTTCTCTGTATCTCTACTCACCTTAGTCAAGTCCCAGGCCTGGTCTTCAACTCCTTAAGACATTTATTATTTTTAAAACTTCTGGGGCCGGCACTGTGGCTCAGTGGGTAAAGCCACTACCTGCAGTGCTGGCATCCCACATGGGCACTGGTTAGAGTCCCGGCTGCTCCACTTCTGATCCAGCTCTCTGCTATGGCCTGGGAAAGCAGTAGAATATGGCCCAAGGGCTTGGGCCCCTGCACCCGCGTGGGAGACCCAGAGGAGGAAGAACCTCCGGGATCCTGGCTTCAGATTGGTTCAGCTCCGGCCATTCCAGCCATTTGGAAGATGGATCTCTCTCTCTCTGACTCTCTGTAGCCCTGCCTTTCATATAAATAAATAAATAAATAAATAAATAAATCTTTTTTTAAAAAAAACATATTGCCATAACATCGCTTCTCTGGGGATCTGGGTAAGAGAGAGATGCACAGAAGGCTCAGAAAAGATCCTTAGGTGATGGTTGATTTGTTTGATTGTTTCAGTTTTTGCTTCTTGTCTACACTGATGAATAAAAGGGAGAAGTAAGACGCAGAGAGCACTGGATGGAAGCAGCAATTGTACCCCAGCGGAGTCTCTGAGTTTATATTCCTTCACCAAACTCAGCTCTACTCTTTGCTAGGAAGTAATACAGCTCACTATGTCGTCCGCTGTTTTTGTTTGGTTTCTCCTCTTGAACAAAGTCTCCCCTGAACATCATTCTGTTTCTCAGGAGTGCAATCTGGCGTCATAATTTAGGGGGTTCACATTATGACAGGACTCACCCTCCCTCTCATTCTCACACTTTTTTCTTGTCTTGTCTTGGTTAAAAGAGAAAGCAACCATGGTTTCTATTGAAGTTTGTCCCCATTTAAATATAGTGAAGTTTTACCTATTTTATCTTTAAGGGTTTTATTCTGCCTAATGTTGAGAAAGACTGTGGGACCCAGACTGCCATACAATTATTTGTAAACAATTATTTCATAACCTATTAGGTCACATTACTGTAAACAAAAAAAAAATTCTAGCATCATAACTCAATAACATGTACCACTATTTGGAGAGACTGAAATGGACAGGATGCAATAGCATCATCAGACCACGGCACTGCAAAGATAGTTAGGGCCCCTGATGGAGGAGAGGCTGTTGGTGCACATGTTTTCTACATTTTTCTGATGAAAGCAGAGAGAAAATGTTTCTGTCTTATCAGATCTCCATACGGGTCCCGAGAATGGAATGCAGATATGAAAGCATTGCAACTAAGTGCCTCCAACTAACCCAAAGCAGGGAGCAGGGAACAGTGCCAAACAGCTTTCCCCATTCATTCTGAGAGAGGAGCAGACTTATCGTGCGTAGGAAAGCCATTAAGCAGCCACTGAAAAGAGAAAAATAATATGCCCGCAGCTTAATATAGAACCCTTAAGGATTAACTTTCAAAATGACTTGCACAAGTTCAGGGAAATGGACCCACAAAGAGGATGAGATGCAAAAAAGACCCCTGTGCTATGTTCAACCTAAGGAGGCAGACATGCCCACAGCCCAGGTAGGAAGGACGTTGGTTTTGCTTTGGCTTGCAAAGCAGCATGTCAGTTGTCAACCTTGCCCTGGCGGCTGGCAGAGCCCAGCTGGGTTCAGATGTCTCCATCATCCTGTCCCTGTGAGCCCCTGTGGTTATCTCTCGTGCGCATTAGGGACTGTCTCACAGGCTGGTATGTCGCCATTTCTGACAAGCAGTCTCCAAGGAAGACCTCCTGAGGATTTCTGGGGAAAGGACCCTTACTCTTTCAAAGAAACATAATGAAAAATAACTGCTTACCTCCTGCCTGTTGTTGCCACATCTGCCTGTGTCATGGGCACCACAGTGACTTTTTTTTTTTTTGACAGGCAGAGTGGACAGTGAGAGAGAGAGACAGAGAGAAAGGTCTTCCTTTGCCGTTGGTTCACCCTCCAATGGCCGCCACGGCTGGCGCGCTGCGGCCGGCGCACTGCACTGATCCGAAGGCAGGAGCCAGGTACTTCTCCTGATCTCCCATGGGGTGCAGGGCCCAAGCACTTGGGCCATCTTCCACTGCACTCCCGGGCCACAGCAGAGAGCTGGCCTGGAAGAGAGGCAACCGGGACAGAATCCGGCACCCCGACCGGGACTAGAACCCGGTGTGCCGGCGCCGCAAGGCGGAGGATTAGCCTAGTGAGCTGTGGCGCCGGCCAACCACAGTGACCTCTTACAACCATAAGACAGAGCAGATCTGATTGAAGGTGGAGGAACAGGGAGGGAGCTGACTGCTCTAGTCTAGGAGACAACAGTTTAAAAAAAAAAAAAAAGCGGAGAGTACAATATCAGGAAAGGGTTGGGGAGAAAACAGCAGAAGAAACTGCACATGAATTGGGGGACACTGTGGACCTATGTGGAGGGTATCGATGTGCACAGCTCAGGACCCCAGCAGCTGAGAACCTCAGCACCAGCTTTGGAGTAAGGTGAGACCAGACTGCAGCAGCCCAAGCCACTGGCAATAAAGCTGCGGGAAGAACCTGGCATGGGCCCGGCTCGGAGCCCTGTGGGGGACAGTGTATCTGCCAACCTAGAGGGGAAAAAAGGGAGGCACGCTCCTTTCTCTTCGACCATCTGGTCCCATGTCCTGTAACTAACTGAGAGAGGGTGGGTGCCATTTTGGACATATATAATAGCTGCTCCAGCTTGTGTCCATGCACCCAGCAACCAGCAGAGAGGGGATGCCTGAGTCTGGCTGGGAGAATTGACATGGGGCTGGGTGTTTGTGATTGTGGGAGCTTTGTGTCCTGGGACTGTGAAAACACTGTGGCTGCATGGGAGGGTGCAGGATGTGGCTGGGACTTTGGGCAGTCACTGTGGATGGCTCCACATGCTCGGGGCTCCTTGATTCCCTGGTGAAGGTCATCGCTGCAGGATCCATGTTCACATTGAGGACTGCATGGATCCTTTCTGCAGTTCTGTGGCAGTGTGGAGGAAAACTGTACCCACTGGGGCCAGTGCCCAGGCATTGGTCTCCTGTGAGGAGAGGAGGTCAGTGTGAGAATACACCAACAGAGCTGAACACATGTCCCCTTAGCCTCCCTGGCCTGTGACAATTTCTCAGACTTTTCTTGACAGGTTTGATGGCTACTGGTATTTTATAGGATACCCCTCTACTGGGACTTGTCTGATATTTTTCTTGTGATTACACTGGGGTTCTGGGGTTTGGGGAGGAAGACCATCTGTACCCTATTATACCAAGGGTACACATCTTCCACATGATTTATCACTGTGACTACTGACCTTGACCTCCTGCCCGAGGTAGTGTTTTTCAGGTTTCTCCACTGTACATTTACCCTTTTGTTCCCTTTTCTGTGTCACAACAGGCAGCCCCAACTTAAAGAATGGGAGTTGTCTTCCTCCTCTTAGGGGTGGAGTATAGACATAAATTATTTGGAATTGTTCTGCAAGGAGATTTGTCTCTTCTCACCTATTTACTTATGTGTTTATTCAATCATTTATGTACAATGGTATGGATTTGTAGATATTTATTTTATGTTTTATGTTATAATCCAATATTACTTTCTTATGTTGTTAGAATTGGCCCCACTTTGGCCATTGGAAAGGACAATATATTTTTTAAAGCTATATTCAGTTGTGTTTTCTGGGTTTTGTAGCCAGAAACATCCCAATTGGTATAGCTTCCTAAAAAAAGATCTTGCTAGATCATAAGTCTACAATAAGAAAACAGTGTAGGGATGTTAAAAAGAACTTGTAGCAGGGTGTGTACAGGCAGACACATTGCATGGAAAACTCACACCTGTACTGCTGGGTCCAGCCTGTGAGAGAAACAATTTCATCATCCCACTCAGCAGCTGAACACTGGTCTTTGATCTCCCAGCTGACCAAGTGGCACCACAGATACCATGGGCAAATTAATGAACCAGTCAATTCCACTGTAAACACGTAATCACTGGTATCGATGTGTGGATTAGTGAATCACTTTTACTAAGAGTAAAATCACAGGCACAGGGGCCCCTGCAATGACATCTTTGAATGACTGACAGAATTTCTTTGGAGCCCTCCACATGCCAGAGCCCAAGCCTCAGCATCATCGAGCAAGTCTCCAAGCCTTCCTGCCTTGCCTGTTCTCATCTGTTCAAAGCAGATAATGATGGCTCACTGGGAGAGCCACAGGGTCTACTTATACAAGTAAAAATGAAGGGGTAACAGCACAAATGCTTTCAAACACCTTGTATTATGTATTTTTTTTTGATAGGCAAAGTGGATAGTGAGAGAGAGAGACAGAGAGAAAGGTCTTCCTTTGCCGTTGGTTCACCCTCCAATGGCCATCGTGGCCAGCACGCTGTGGCCGGTGCACTGCGCTGATCCGAAGGCAGGAGCCAGGTGCTTATCCTGGTCTCCCATGGGGTGCAGGGCCCAAGCACTTGGGCCATCCTCCACTGCACTCCCGGGCCACAGCAGAGAGCTGGCCTGGAAGAGGGGCAACCAGGATAGAATCTGGTGCCCCGACTGGGACTAGAACCCGGTGTGCTGGCACCGCTAGGCGGAGGATTAGCCTGTTGAGCCGCGGCACCGGCCCTTGTATTATGGATTACAAAGTGTAATGATTATAATACAGTTAACTCCAGATAGTGTTGATATAATTGAGTTGAGTATTGATATAATTCAGTATATACCATTCCTGTAGTCCTGTTTGCCTCAATGGAAACCCCAAATACACTACAGTTTTTGTACAGGTGAAAATGAACATCAAGAGCAGATGAGAAGAAGAAAATGTGTCAGGACAGCTCTATGGTGTGTGTGTGTGTGTGTGTGTGTGTGTGTGTATGTGAAAGAGAGAGAGAAAGAGTCTATATGTGTCTGTGTATGAGTCTCTGTGTGTGCCTATGCATGAATCTGTGTGTGTGTCATGTGAATATGTGTGTGTGAGTCTATGTGTACAGAAGTATGTATCTCTCTTTGTACCTGTGTTTCTGTGTGTTTGTGTATGTGTGAGTCTGCGTGTGGATGTATTTGTAGATATGTGTTTGTGTGTGCCTGTGTGAGTGTACATGTGTGTTTTTTTTTAGAATTATTTTATTTATTTTGAAAGACAGAGGAGTTACAGAGAGAAACAGAGCCAGAGAGAGAGAGAGAGAAGTCTTCCATTCCGCTGGTTCACTCCCCAAATGACTGCAATGGCCAGAGATGAGCTGATCCAAAGCCAGGAACCAGGAGCTTCTTCCAGGTCTCCCATGTGGGTGCAGGGGCCCAAGGTGTTGGCCATCTTCTACTGCTTTTCCAGGCCATAGCAGAGAGCTGGATCAGAAGTGGAGCAGCAGGGACTCGAACCAGCGCCCATATGGGATGCCGGAACTGCAGGCGGTGCCTTTACCCACTATGCCACAGCGCTGGCCCGACAAGTGTGAGTTTAACATGGGATGAGCCATGTCTAGCCTCTCCTGGTGCTGTTAGAGGCAGTGCAAGTGCTGGGCTAACAGAGAGAGAGAGAGGGAAAGTGATGAGTGAGAAGGGGAGGAAGTAGACAGATGGGGACTAGAATTCAGCTGCTTCAGTGGGCAGAGCCATCTCTTTCCTGGTCACCTGAGCCATTGTCTAGGAGCCAGTGGCAAAGCGCAGGGCCAAAGTAAATGTGTTCCAATTCACTTTTTCTCAAGAAGTTTGCAAGGAGCCAGGACTCAAATCTAGGCACTCTGGAATGGGATGCAGGCTTTCCAAGCACTGGGACAAACACTCACTGCTATTTACTCATTGAAAATACCTGTCTGGGGGCCAGTGCTGTGGCATAGTTGGTTAACGCCCTGGCCTGAAATGCCGGCATCCCATATGGGTGCCATTTCGAGACCCAGCTGCTCCATTTCCAATCCAGCTCTTTGCTATGGCCTGGGAAAGCAACAGAAAATGGCCCAAGTCTTTGGGCCCCTGCATCCATGTAGGAGACCCAGAAGAAGCTTCTAGCTCCTGGCTTCAGATCGGCACAGCTCCGGCCGTTGTGGCCAACTGGGGAGTGAACCAGCGGATGGAAGACCTCTCTCTTTCAGCGTAACGCTGACTTACAAATAAATAAATAAATCTTAAAAAAAAAAAAAAAAGAAAAGAAAATACCTGTCTGACCTCAGTCAGCATTTTGAGTTTACAAAGCTTCTTTCTATGAAAAGAACAGTGATGAGGAAAGCAAACGATGAAGAGAGGTGAGAGAAATACCAAGGGAGCTGAATAAAGGAAGTAGGTTTACAGAAGAAAGAGAAGAAAGGAAAATAGTCTGTTGAGAGAGAAAATCTGGGCCATTGTTGTGGCACAATGGCTTCAACCACAGCCTGCAAGGCCAACATCGCATGTGAGTGCCAGTTTGAGAGCCAGCTGCTCTGCTTCTGATCCAGCTCCTTGTTAATGTGTCTGGAAGGCAGTGGAAGATGTCCCAAGTGCTTGGGCCTCTGCCACCCACAGGGGGGACCCAGATGGAGTTCTGGGTTCTTGGCTTCAGCCAGTTGTGGTTGGAGCACAAACCATAGCAGATGGAAGATTGTCTCTCTCTCTGTCTCTCTTTCTCTGTAACTGAGCCTTTTAAATAAATAAAATAAATATTTTAAAAAAGAAAGATAAATTTATTGGACAAGTAATACAAACCAGATATTGGGAAATAATCCTGACTAGAGATTTTTGAGAACAAACTGGGGGAAATCCAACAGCTTTATTTCTGTGGTTCTTAAGCATAGCCACCAGAGGCTGAGCGAGATATGCTTTGTAATGAAAGAGTTTGCAAAGCACACATTTACAGAGTTTAACAAGGGCTCAGGATTCTAACAAGCTCTGGAACAATTCCTGTACTCTGAGATATTACTGCAAAAACTCTTTTAAAATTACCCTGAGACCATTTTCCTATGTACCATTCAGCAGTGGGTTCAATTCAATAGGCTATGTTTCAATTTCTGACAGGAAAAAAAAAAAAAAAGGAATCTACTCAATGTACATCTCCTTATCTGGAAAAAAAAACTGATTAAATGCCAGTCCTAGGTATTAGAATTATTAACAAGTGTAATGGGGAGAGATGAGTTTCTCCAGAGGTAGCTAAATAAAACAGCCCACTTTGATTTAAAATATTCCATGTATACTCCCAAAACTGTTAATATTTAAGAATCAAATTACTGCAAATGAATTGGAGCCACATGTGGCCAGAGAGGCTGACAGGGAAGTCAGCGAGAAACCGCTTATTCAGCCTCTTCACACAAAAATGAATTGTTTTCATGAATGAGAATTCTTTAATGAATTACCATATGACATGCCAGTAATTTTTTCAATGTCAAGCAGAGAAAGTTTTCACTTGTCTTTTGTTCGGCCACCGCAATTTAAAAATAATGGAAGGTCAAGGCTGGGGAGGCCACCATTCTATTATGGCCCTGGAGAGGCAGGACTTGCCTACACTAAAGCCCAGGATAAGTAGGCGGGACAGATAGGGGTCTCCACCGATGTTCAAGCCGCAGGCTTGATCTTTTTTTCTCTAGGTTGAGAGAAATCCAGGGGATGACATTTGGATCACAGCAGAGTTATATGTTCCACGTGGCCAGCGCACGTGTTGGGTGGCCACCTTTGAAACTGTGGGCCCCAGCTTCAGGGCTAGTGACTGAAGCACTTAGAGGATATCACAGCCATGAAGCCAGAGTGGGAAAGGCACACAGAAGAGCATGTGAGGGTCATGGCTCTATTTTCTTTACACTCATACATTTCACCTTTGACAGCGAATCTGTACATCGGGGTAGGAAGGGATTCCCACACCAACCAACTCTCCAGTTCTTGTCAAATACAGACTAGGTGTTCTACAGTTTAACTCAGATCTGACAGACTGCCCAGAATTAGCAAAGACCCCACACATTCAGGCATGGTCCTACAAGGCTTCGCTCCTACAGATGCCAAGTGCTGGTCTCCTCTGGGCTTCCCACACTTTTGATTGATGGGTTCCAAAACACAGGGTTGGGCCAGTGCTGTGGCTCACTTGGTTAATCCTCCACCTGCAGCGCTGGCATCCCATATGGGTGTCGGGTTCTAGTCCCGGTTGCTCCTCTTTCAGTCGAGCTCTCTGCTGTGGCCTGGGGAAGGCAGTGGAGGATGGCCCAAGTGCTTGGGCCCTGCACCTGCATGGGAGACCAGGAGAGGGCACCTGGCTCCTGGCTTCGGATCGGTGCAGCACACTGGCCGTAGTGGCTATTTGTGGGGTGAACCAACGGAAGGAAGACCTTTCTCTCTGGCTCTCTCTCTCTCTCTCTCTCACTGTCTAACTCTGCCTGTCAAACAAACAAACAAACAAAAAACAGTGTTCCCTCTACACTCCTTCTATGGGTTTGGGAATTTTCCAGCATGGCTCACAAAACTGGGGAAACATTTACTTATGTTTACCAGGTTATCTTAAAGGCTAGAACTCAAAAAGAAGAGACACCTAGGGCAAGGGAGGGGAAGAGCAGAGATCCCAGGCCCTCTCTGGATACGCTACCCTCCCAGGACCCCCAGGTGCTCTCTGAACCCCATTGTGCAGAGATCCTATGGAGGTTCCATTAGCTCCACTACCAGGTATGACTGATAAAGTCATGGGCTACTGGTGGTTGAGTCAACTGCATCCCCCTTCCCTCTCCCTGATGGCTGGGGCTTAAAACTCCATGCTTTAGTGGGTAAAACCACCGCCTGCAGTGCTGGCATCCCATATGGGTGCCGGTTCTAGTCCCAGCTGCTCCACTTCTGATCCAGCTCTCTGCTATGGCCTGGGAAAGCAGTGGAAGATGGCCCAAGTCCTTGGGCCCCTGCACCCGCATGAGAGACCCAGAAGAAGCTCCAGGCTCCTGGCTTCAGATCGGCGCAGCTATGGCCATTGCGGCCAATTGGGGAGTGAACCAGGAGATGGAAGACCTCTCTCTCTCTCTCTGCCTCTCCTTCTGTCTCTGTATAACTCTGACTTTCAAATAAATAAATAAATAAATCTTTTTAAAAAATACATAGACATAGGCAATTTGGGGATTCTGATCTTTGAAAGGCTTCAACCTTGACTCCTCTTTAGTGCTCCAATGGTCTTTCCAGCCCTATACATACTTCCCTTCCTAGTTCACCTGGTTTAGTGGGGCTGGCCACAACCCTGGCTCCTGGGATGGGCACAAGACTTCGACTACTGTGCAGAGCCCCACTTAACACAGTCAATGACATCAGGGTGGCCAGGACACCCAGGCCAGGCCAATGGGAACAAATAGCATTCAATTTCAATCTTCACTGGCACTGCTGGGGAGGGGAACCCTTTCTACTGAAAGTCCTGGGAAGGTAAGACTTGGTAAGTATAGCTATTGACAGGGATGTGCCACAGTGAGAAGGGACCTCCACAGAACTTAGCAGACCCACAGGAAATGTGAGGGGGATTCTTATGTTGAAACCAAGCTGTGGAGACCAAGGAATCTCTGAAATAACACGGTTTATGGAGCCATTACAGATGTTAGCCAACGGACAAGTTCCCTGAAACTACCAGAAGTAGGGATAGGCAGCAGTTGGAAATATGCTTACTGCACCAGAGCGAAGCACTTTTTATAATAAAAATGCGGGGAAGGAAGACACAGGTTGTTTTCACTGACCCCACATTGACTATAGATAAGAGCAGGACATAGCAAAGTGGGAAAATCTTGAGGCAAGAGGGCAGTCTACAAGTGGCTTCTGGATTGGGCAGGGCTAACAGCTTGGAAAGTTTATAGTAAACAGAGGTTGAGGGGATTTAAGTCAAGGTTTCAACATAAACACTCTTTTTGCTGGTTGCACCTGTAGCTGTTAACTGATTACCTTCCCTTATCTCTTTTCCTTCTCTCCTCCATCCTCTGGCCCTTAACATTAAATTTAAGACATTACTGAGGTGATCAGCTGAATCCTGCACCTTGTCAGACTTGACATCTGCCCTCTCCTAAAGGAAGCTTGAATGCCCATCTTTGCTAAGAGTGTTGACTAATACTTGCCTTACAGCCATGGAGTCCCAGGCATGATTCAGGCAACAGTGGCTAGAGAAATGGGAAATTCACAGTGGGTTTGAGAGTGAGATGAAAACACTTGTGTCGGCCGGCGCCGCGGCTCACTAGGCTAATCCTCCGCCTTGCGGCGCCGGCACACCGGGTTCTAGTCCTGGTCGGGGCACCGGCCCCTCTCCCAGGCTAGCTCTCTGCTGTGGCCAGGGAGTGCAGTGGAGGATGGCCCAAGTCCTTGGGCCCTGCACCCGCATGGGAGACCAGGAGAAGCACCTGGCTCCTGCCATCGGATTGGCGCGGTGCGCCGGCCGCAGTGCGCTGGCCACGGCGGCCATTGGAGGGTGAACTAACCACAAAGGAAGACCTTTCTCTCTGTCTCTCTCACTGTCCACTCTGCCTGTCAAAAAAACAAACAAAAAAAACACTTGTGTCTTGTGTGCCGTGGGTCATCTCCATGGTTCTGTCTCTCTGCAGAGGAGTCTTCATGACCTTATCCCCCCCACCCCTTTTTTTGGAAGATTCATTTTTTATGCATTTGAAAGGCAGAGTTACAGAGAGAGAAAGAGAGGAAGATAGAGAGTGATCTTCCATCCATGGTTCACTCCCCAGCTGGCCACAATGGCTGGGGCTGGGCCAGGACAAAGAACCAGGAGTTTCTTCCAGGTCTCCCATGTAGGTGCAGGGGCCCAAGGACTTGGGCCATCATTCACTGCTTTTCTCAGCACACTAGGAGGGAGCTGGATTGGAAGTGGAGCAGCCAGGACTCAAACTGGTGCCCATATGGGATGCTAGCATCAGAGGCTGAGGTTTTATCTGCTGTGCCACAATGCCAGCGCCAGATCTTACACCTTTATAAACACTTGCTCAGGGCCGGTGCTGTGGCATAGCGGGTAAAGCCACTGCCTGCAGTGCTGGCATCCATATGGGCGCCAGTCTGTGTCCTGGTAGTTCCACTTCTGATCCAGCTCTCTGCTGTAGCCTGGAAAGCAGTAGAAGACGGCCCACATTAGGACTAATCGATTCACATGTTTTACAAATTCTTTGCTATAGATGTTGATTAAACAGTAAAGTTTCATAGGGGGGAGCACTGTTGTCTTTTTTTGAGGTATTTTTGAGGTAATTTGTTCACTTTGTTTTAGTATCGTTGATTAGTTTGTTCTGTATAATAACTGTCATTAAAACAACTTAATTGCTATCTAAGGCTCCTAAAGAAGGTTGTAAGGAGGCATTAGGAAGATGAATGGCTATCTGTATATGCATGCATTGTGAAGATCCACGGTTTTGGTACCATGCCTTGCAAAGATGGGCCATACCTCTGATGTTATTTCAAACTATAAAGAAAGGGCTTAAGAGCTGAGCCCAATATTGTTTGTTCATTACTGCCATCTGATTGCAGAATACTTCATCAGCCCTAAAAGAAAGCCCATAACCATTAAGCAGTTACTTCCTAATCTTCCTCTCCCAGTCCCAAGCAACCACTAATCTACCTGATGTCACTGTGGAGCCATTTCGCATCGATGGAATCATGCAATATGTGGCCTTTAGATGCTGGTTTATGAATTGCATCCACACTGCTGGCATTTCATTCTTTTTTTATGGCTGAATAATGTTCTGTTGTATGGGTATGCCACAATTTATCTCTTCATCATTTGATAGGCATTTGAGTTGTTTCCATGTTTTGGGTATTAAGTATAATGCTGCTATGACCATTTGTGAACCAGTTTTATGTGAAAGTGTATTTTCAGTTCTCTTGGGGGTGTAACTAGGATTGAGATTCTTAATTCATGGTAACTCTATGTTTAACTTTTTGAGTTAACTGCCATACTGTTTTCCATAGTTCTTGGTACTATTTTATATTTCCACCAGCAGTGTATGAAAATTCCAATTTTTCCACATACTTACATTAAAAAAATGCCATTCCAAAAAAAAAAGTGCTTGGGAGCCCAAGTGCTTGGGCCCCTGCACCTGCTTGGGAGACCCAGAAGAAGCTCTTGGCTCCTGGCTTTAGATCAGCACAGCTCCTGCTGTTGTAGCCATTTGGTGAGTAAACCAGCAGATGGAAGATTGATTTCTCTCTCTTTCTCTGTAACTCTGATTCTCAAATAAATAAATAAATCTTAAAAACAAAACAAAACAAAACAAATGAATCCTTGCTCTACACTTCATTAGGTTCATCAACTCACTAAACCCATCAGCTTTAACAGCCGACTTTCATATATGAAGGTTAATGAAAACAATCATGGCCGGCGCCGCGGCTCACTAGGCTAATCCTCCGCCTTGCGGCGCCGGCACACTGGGTTCTAGTCCTGGTCGGGGCACCGGATTCTGTCCCGGTTGCCCCTCTTCCAGGCCAGCTCTCTGCTGTGGCCCAAGAGTGCAGTGGAGGATGGCCCAAGTGCTTGGGCCCTGCACCCACATGGGAGACCAGGAAAAGCACCTGGCTCTTGGCTTAGGATCAGTGCGGTGCGCCGGCCGCAGCATGCTGGCCGCGGCGGCCATTAGAGGGTGAACCAATGGCAAAGGAAGACCTTTCTCTCTGTCTCTCTCTCTCACTGTCCACTCTGCTTGTCCAAAAAAAAAAAAAAAAAATCATGATAGAATAAGACATAGTTACCAGTTATCTGTGAATTATTTTCCCAGTCGTTAAAGACAAGGTAATTATTAGATCATCTAGTTAATAGAATACACTGATTAGTAGAAAGAAATTACTATGCAATAAAATGCTTTTAAACTGGACTTGAATACACAATTCAGAATATATTTGATTCTTTTTCCCCTCATTTATTTAACATATATTTACTGAAGACCTACGATGGGAAGGGCATCAGTCAAAGAGCTAGAGATACCACAGGGGAAAAACAATGGGTGATTTTTTTGCCCTCATGATGCTTATATTCTAGTGGGAGGAGACAGGTGACCAAGAATTTTTTAAACTGTTAAGTGAAATGCAGAGAATAAAAGTGAGCCAGTGGGACAGAAAGTGACTAGGTGACAGGAAGAATTTCTGTAGAAATTGACAGATGGATTTAAATGGAAATATGAAGGACCAATAATAGTTAAAAACATTTTGAAAAAGAATAAAGTTTAAGGACCTAACATTACCAGATTTCAAGAAAGAGTCTCCTTTCTGGTTGTCTAATTTCTCACAGAAATAGTACATGGACAAAGAAATGCCATTTTTCAAAGAAAAGTCCACACAGACCTCTGGAAAGGCTTTTAATAGAAAGTGTAGCTTCCTTAGTTCCATCCCTAAACTACTGCATCAGGTTCTCTGGAATGGGACCAAGACATGCATTTAAACAAGCTCTGCAGATGCTTCTGGTGCACAGCAAAGTCTGTGCATAAGAACTTGCCCAGGAATGCAGTCATGTTGAATAATCTGCCTCTCAAACATCCAGTGTCCAAAGTGAACCCTGGCAGTTTGTTTTCATTAATCTTTGCTTATTTTATTTGAAAGGAAGAGTTACAGAAAGAAAGGAATAGAGAGAGATCTTCCATCTGCTGGTTCACCCCCTAAATAGCTGCAATGGCTAAGATTGGACCAGGTTGAAGTCAAGAGCTTGGAACTCCATCTGAGCCTCCCCAAGGGTGGCAGGAGCACAAGTACTTGGGCCATTTTCTGCTGCCTTCTCAGGCCATTAGCAGGGAGCTGGATCGGAAACTCCAATCGGTGCTCATAGGGGATGTTGGTGCTGCAGGTGGTGACTTAAAATTCTGCCACAGCCTGGCCCCACATTAATTGTTGACTACATTTCTAACCACTGACTTAGTGCAAGGGTTTGGTGTGGCTGGTTAGTGTCAGAACCATATGCCTGGAAACCCGATGTGAGGGAGGCAAAGTCATCCCTGTGTTGTGAAAATTCAAGAGGATGTGTATTTTCCCTGAGACTGAAGTGGGAACCCATGGAAAAAGCCAGTGTCCCTGAGGGGAAGCAGTTGGTTCTCCCCAAGGTCTTGTACAAGCTCTGGGTCAGCCTCTGTGGCACACCTCGTAGAAGAGATGTCTGAACAGTCTACCACAGGGATTCTCAACACAAGGTGCTTTTGCCCCCCCAGCCACACTTGGCCATGTTTGCAGACATATTTGGTTGTCACAACTACAGGACAGGTGCTACAGCATGTAGAACAGAGAGCTGGGGATCCTGCTGCACATCCTACAGTGCCTAGGACTGCTTCCCTGCCCTGGCAAGGGATTACTAGATCCAAAACGTCAATTATGCTGCTGTTGAGAACACCTGAGAAAGTGCTCATTCAAAAACACACCTGCTGGGAGGGGAGTGGACGATCCAGTGCTGGGGTGTGCATCCTCCAACACTGGGGAGCCAGCGTGGCATGGTGGGACACAATGGAGATGCCAGGGAAGCAGAAGACTCTCAGTGTGGTATTTATTAGGTGGTCTTGCTCATTTTTCTACTGAATTGAAAACTCTTAGGACAGTTTGCTTCATCTCCAAGTGCCCACAGCTATCCATTTGTTCATTCAAAGGATATGTGCTGTGTGACTATTTTGTGTTAGATGCCAGAAATGCAACCACTAGTAGTGCTTGGCTCAGAGGCCACAATCCATAAAATTTCATTAAATTATTTGCTATTAAATTTGAGAATTTTTGCTAGGTAAGAATTTATGATGGACAATGTGTTTAGGGCAAATATTGGATTTTGCTATATAGCGATTCATATGTTTACAATGTACAAAACATAGATGAATATGTACAGATCCAATGAGAGTTAGCAAACAAAGCTGGAAATCCTTATTGTAAGAATCCAGAGAAGTGACTTAAAATTCATGTGAGAGCAGGTGCTAGGAATTGAGTCCAGAACCACTGGACCCACTGCCATCTACTGACCTCTGAATCTCACCCTTCACCTCTACCCAGGAAGCATAGTCACAAGCAGTTTACAATGTGACATCACCCATGACTGCTTCAGTCCTGGTTATAGCCTCTGAGAGATCTTCATAATGTTCAGGGCCACAGCACATAAAACAAGGATGGTGGCATACAAAGGCGTGGTGGAATGGAACACAGTAATGGAAAGCGTACCAGGGCAGAGAGAGAAGACGACTGAGTCAGCTCAGAAACCACAATCACCACCTGACTGGCTCTCAATATCCATTTGTCCCTTTTCTCCTATAATAAACAAACTTCCTAACGTTTAGCTAGATAATGGCTCCCCAGCCAGTGATTTTATTTCCTCCACGTTGTGGGCAAAGTATGTTTGGTTATTTGAAGAGATCCTGACCAGTGGGATGTGAATGACAGTGACCGTTACGTCATTCATAGGCAGCTGATTGCTCCCCTTCCTATTCTCTTTCTCTTGTCAGGCTGGAACCCTGATAAGGGGCCAGTGAACTGGTTTGCATTGGGAGCATAGGACAGTCCAAAAAAAGCAGGGAATGAAAGAGAAGGAGCCTGAGTCTCTGGAATACACTGTGGAACAGCATCAGTGTAGACTTCCACCGCAAGACTTATTATACCAAAGAAAATAAATCCATTGGGTTGAACCCTGTGCTTTTCATCGCTTTTAAAATAGCAAAAACCCCGGCACCCCGGCTCAATAGGCTAATCCTCCACCTAGTGGCACTGGCACACTGGGTTCTAGTCCCGGTAGGGGCGCTGGATTCTGTCCTGGTTGCCCCTCTTCCAGGCCAGCTCTCTGCTATGGCCCAGGAAGGAAGTGGAGGATGGCCCAAGTGCTTGGGCCCTTCACCCCATGGGAGACCAGGAGAAGCACCTGGCTCTTGGCTTAGGATCAGCGCGGTGCGCCGGCCGCAGTGCGCCGGCAGCAGCGGTCATTGGAGAGTGAACCAACGAACGGCGAAAGGAAGACCTTTCTCTCTGTCTCTCCCTCTCACTGTCCACTCTGCCTGACAAAAAAAAAAAAAAAAGTAAGAAAAAATAGCAAAAACCATGTATTAACTAATAAAAAAAAAAGTCCAAGCTGCAATCATAATGAAAGTGCGCAGGGGCCAGAGCCATGGCTCACTTGTTTAATCCTCCACCTGTGGCACTGGCAGCCCAAATGGGCACCGGGTTCTAGTCCCAGTTGCTCCTCTTCCAGTCCAGCTCTCTGCTGTGGCCCAGGAGGGCAGTGGAGGATGGCACAAGTGCTTGGGCCCCTGCACTTGCATGGGAGACCAGGAGGAAGCACCTGGCTCTTGGCTTCAGATTGGCGTAGCTCTGGGCCCAGCGGCTATTTGCAGGGTGAACCAACGGAAGGAAGACCTCTCTCTCTGTCTCTCTCTCTCACTGTCTATAATTCTGTCAAATAAACAAATAAAAAAATTTTTTAAAAAAGAAAGTGCACATATATTCTAGGTGGCCCGCCCCATATCTGGTCTTTATACAGACTGGCTCTTATCATACTGTAGAACTCAGCAGTGCTTTCCAAATAATGACCTCCGGATCCTGGATCACCTAGGTCAGGAACAAAGTAAGTGGCCAGGAAATGGTATTCCAAGCCCTTGCCTCAGTTTCCCACTGTTACCCATAGAGTTTTGATGACACTTCAAAAAACATCTCGGCAGGGGAGGGGATCTGCACTGTGGCATAGCTGGTAAAGCCGCTGCTTACAGTGCCGGCATCCCATACGGGCACCAGTTCAAGTCCCAGCTCTCCTCTTCCAATCCAGCTCTCTGCTATGGCCTGGGAAAGCAGCAGAAGATGGCCCAAGTCCTTGGGCCCCTGCACCCACGTGGGAAACCAGAAGAAGCTCTTCACTCCTGGCTTCGGATCTGCCCAGCTGTGACTGCTGCAGTCATTTGGGGAGTGAACCAGCAGATGGAAGATTGATCTCTCTCTTTCTTCCTCTCTCTCTCTCTCTCTCTCTGCCTCTACCTCTCTGTAACTCTGTCTTTCAAATAAAATAAATCTTTTAAAAAATTATTGTTTAGATAAAAATATTAAGAAAAAATCTCAGGGGCCACCAGACCACCCTGTATGCTGACTGAGTCCTTTAAGATTTCTAAGTCCCAACGTGATGGCAAGCCCTTACCTTCTTTTTTTTTTTTTTTTTTTTTTTTTTTTTTTGACAGGCAGAGTGGACAGTGAGAGAGAGAGACAGAGAGAAAGGTCTTCCTTTTGCCGTTGGTTCACCCTCCAATGGCAGCCGCGGCCGGCCTGCTGCGGCCAGCGCACTGCGCTGATCCGAAGCCAGGAGCCAGGTGCTTCTCCTGGTCTCCCATGGGGTGCAGGGCCCAAGCACTTGGGCCATCCTCCACTGCACTCCCTGGCCACAGCAGGGAGCTGGCCTGGAAGAGGGGCAACCGGGATGGAATCCGGCGCCCCAACCGGGACTAGAACCCAGTGTGCCGGCACTGCAAGGCGGAGGATTAGCCTAATGAGCCGCGGCGCCGGTCTCTATAAACATTTCTACTTCAAGTTTCCTGTGATGAACTCACCCGCTAGTCAGAGGGGAGAAATTCCATTTTCTCTGAAATTGCACCAAAGGGACACAGAGGTTTTCCAGGAAGGTGTACTTATAACTGTTGTGATTTATATCAACAGTTGACTTGCCCAATTGCCAGATCCAGTAGTTCTCCCCCATTAAAAATGTGAGAGGAACACCCTGACTGTTGATGAGCAACTTGATATGTTATCCTTCTTAGTATTTTTTTTGTTTGTTCTACTTAATACTTTTGGTTGAATACTGTAATCAATACACAATTCTTCTTAAGTGCTGAAACTTAACTGAAAAGTGATCACTGTTAAATATAAGAGTGGGAATAAGAGAGGGAAGAGATGTGCAATTCGGGACAGGCTCAAGCTGACTTACCTCAAACGGTAGAGTTAGAAACATACCAGGGAATTCCAATTCAATCCCATCAAGGTGGCATGTACCAATGCCATCTCACTAGTCCCAGTCATCAATTTCTGTTCACAATTGATCATAATGATAGGACTAAGAACCAAAGGGATCACATAAACAAGAATAGTGTCTGCAAATACTAGCTGATAGAATCAAAAAGGGAGAGAATGATCCAACATGGGAAGCGAGATACACAGTAGACCCATAGAATGGCAGATGTCCTAAACAGCACTCTGGCCTCAGAATCAGCCCTTAAGGCATGTGGATCTGGCTGAAAAGCCCATGAGAGTATTTCAGGCATGGAAAGCCAAGACACTCTGGAAAAAAAAAAAAAAAAAAAAAAAAAAAAAAAAAAAAAACACCTAAATGAAAGATCTCCGCGAGTGAGATCCCAGTGGAAAGAACAGGTCATCAAAGGAGGTACCTTTCTCTGAAGGGAGGAAAGAACTTCCACTTTGACCATGGCCTTGTCTAAAAATTATCAGAGTCAGTGAACTCAGGGGGCTTCCATAGCCTTGGCAGCTCATGACAAGAGCCTAGGGTGATTACTGATGCCATAAACAAGAGTGTCAATTTGTTAAGTCAACAACAGGAGTCACTGTGCACTTACTCCTCATGTAGGATCTTTGTCCTTAGTGTGCTGTACATTGAGATTTAATGCTATAACTAGTACTCAAACAGTATTTTTCACTTTATGTTTCTGTGTGGGAGCAAACTGTTGAAATCTTTACTTAATGTATGCTAAACTGATCTTCTGTATATAAAGAGAAATGAAAATGAATCTTGATGTGAATGGAAGGGGAGAGGGTGTGGGAAAGGGGAGGGTTGTGGGTGGGAGGGAAGTTATGGGGGGGAGAAGCCATTGTAATCCATAAGCTGTACTTTGGAAATCTATATTCATTAAATAAAAGTTTAAAAAAAAATGTGAGAGGAAGAGAAGTAGCCAAAGTCTGTTAAACTCTACCTCTAAACCTCCACCACCCCCAGTAGCTGGGGCAGGTATTTGGTGCAGCAGTTAAGCTGTCGCTTGGGATGCTAGCATTCCATATTGGAATGCCTGGACTTGAGAGCCTGCTCCATTTCTAGAGATGTACAGGTGCAGTGACAGAGAGGGTGAAAGTCAGAGAGAGATCTTCCATCCACTTATTGACTTCCCAGATGGCCACAACAGCCAGGTCTGGGCCAGGCCAAAACCAGGAGCTGGGAACCCCATCTGGATCTCCCACATGGGTGGCAGAGGCCCAAGCATTTGGGCCATCATCTGCTGCATTCCCAGATTCATTAGCAGGCAGTGGGATCAGATGCATCAGCAAGATGCTAGGACTGAAACTGGCACTCCAATATGGGATGCTGTTGTTGCAGGCAACTGAACCTACAACCTTGGTCCCTCCATTCCACTTGTGATCCAGTTTCCTGCTAATGCACACTCAGTGTGGGAACAGATGATGGCCCAAGTACTTGGGTCCCTTCTACCCATGTGGGACACCAGGATAGAGTTTCCAGCTTCTGATTTTGGCCTGGTCCAGGCCTGGCTGTTGTGGGCATTAAAGAAATAAACCAACAAATGGAAGATCTCTCTATTCTTGCCTCTCTCTCTCCCAAATAAATAGATACAATTTAAAAAATGATTAAATAAAGAGTAAAGCAAGAGGGCCAGCACTGTGGCATAGTGGGCTAAGCCTCCACCTATAGCACCGACATCCCATATAGGTGCTGATTCCAGTACTAACTGATCCACTTCCAATCAAACTCCCAGCTAATGGCTTTGGAAGGCAGTGGAAGATGGCCCAAGTCCTTGGGCCCTTGCACATGCATGGGAGACCCAGAAGAAGCTCCTGGCGCCTGGCTCTGATCAGCCCGGCTCCAGCCATTGCAGCCATTTGGGGAGTGAACTAGCGGATGGGAGACTTTCCTCTCTGTCTCTCCCTCTCTCTCTCTCCGTAACTCTACCTCTCAAATAAATAAATAAAATCTTTTTTTAAAAGAATTATTTTATTTATTTGAAAGACAGTTACAGAGAGAGATAGAGCCAGAGAGAGAGAGAGGTCTTTCATTCATCTGGTTCACTCCCCAAATGACCACAATGGCCAGAACTGAGCTGATCTGAAGCCAAGAGCCAGAGCGGGCCTCCCACATGGGTGCAGGGGCCCAAGGACTTGGGCCATCTTCCACTGCTTTCCCAGGCCATAGCAGAGAGCTGGATTGTGTGGGGAGCAACTCGGACTAGACTAAGTTACTGGAATTAAGACTTATTCTATGCATCTGCTCTCCCACAATATGGCGCTGGGAGAGGAGTAAACAGCTTCTACACAGCTGCCTCCAGTTCAACCAATAAACTGTAGGACCTGCTCCTGATTGGAGGAGAGCAGCGTACTCGGCGTGTGGGTAGCAGAGTTGGGACTGGTGGAAGAGGACTATAAAGGAGGAGAGAGACAACATGCGCCAGGAACATCTAAGGGGAACACCTGAGGAACATCTGAGCAGCCCCCGAGAGAGCCGGCTGGCGGTGTGCCGCTCCCCGCGGAAGTGGGGAAAGTGGCAGGGGGAACCGCCCTTCCACGGAGGTGGAAGGGACGGTAGCCAACCCGGGAAGAACCAGCAGCAAACCCGGGGAGGGCCGAGCAGACAAAAGAACAGCGCAGGGTCCTGTGTCATTCCTCCGCGAAGAGGGGGAGTGACAGATTGGAAGAGGAGCAGCCAGGACTCAAACTGGTGCCCATGTGGGTGACCTGCTACACCATGGTGCCAGCCAGAATAAATAAAATATCTTTAAAAAAAAAAAGAGTAAAGCAAGACCCAAGCACCTCCCTCTGCTGCGCTCTCAGCTTTTGCACATGGAACCTCCTGAAAAACATCCCTATCTCCCCCTCCCCTCCCCACCCCACTCCTGCAGCTGCAGCTCTTCAGGAGCTGATTGCAAACCTGTGGACTGCGCAGCCATTTTGCTTCTACCTTTGCCTTTCTTGGGAGCCATTTCTTTTTTACCTCTTCAAAGCACTAGCAGAGTGTCATGTACACAGAGGACTCAATAAATATCAGTGTCTGGCTGAGTAATGTCTTTTGCCTACCTTTTTGACATTTTTCTGTTCATAAATTCCAGGGGAGTCAGAAAAAAACTGAAGTCAGAAAAAAACTGAAGGAAAGACGCTGAAAAGAGCCAGCTCTAATAAATGTGTGGAAGGGGTTGGATGAACGGGTGGTAGAGAATGGGTTTTTGAAAGCCAGAAAGGTTGATGGCGGTGCCCTAGTAACCACTGTTGAGAAGTTCCAAGACTAAACCTCCCAGGTTCTTTCCTTCCCAAGGTTGCTAAGGTAGGAACTGGTGCTTTCATGTCTCCTCCCAAGCATTCCACCTAATGGCCTTCCCATATTGGTCACCAACTGCTTTAAAAAACATTTTTCCCTACAGCAGGGCTCTGGGCAATGAGTCAGTGCCCTGTGGAGGTAACAAAGTGGCCTACTGGAGGCACAATGACCAACAGGAGAGCAGAAAGAAGCCGAGAAAATGGCTTCACCGTAAGCTTCATAGCTCATCACCTACCCTCTTCCGGGATTCCCTCTCGGAGCAAGCAGCACCATCATCCATCTAGTTACTCAATCCAGTAATCCAGGAGTGATTTCTCCAGCATCATGTTCTACCAATCCAGTGTCACCACCTAAATGTCTCTCACACCTGCCCACTTTCCCTGACTTCCGCCCACCCTGCTGCAACCATTGCTTCTCACCTGGATACTATAGCCCCTATTCGGCCTGCTTGCAGCAACACTCACCCCCTCGGTGTTCCCTCCACACTGCCACAGAGTGGCCTTTCCACATGCCAGCTGCTCATGCTGCTTCTCTAACTCACCCAGTCGCTGCCGTTTGGTTTCCAGGTAAAGACAAAACTCCCCCTGGCCTGGATGATCTGGCACTTTGCCTACCTCTGAAGGCTCACCAATGATGCAGTGCCTGATACACAGCAGACCTTCAATGCTTGTAGAGTAAGAAATATGCTGCACCTCGCGGCTGATTAAGTGAATACATGAACAGGTGAACAAGTGTGCCTTAGGACTCTTACGACGTCACAAAACCATCTCTCCAGCCATCAATGAAAAGGTCCCCCCCGCTAAAAAAAAGGTCCTCATGCCATGACAACAGACACCAGGCACAATGCTCTAATTACAAGTTCAGCTCTACTGTGGCCCACTGTTGTGGATCTCAGCTCATCTACCATCCCCTCTTCACCTATCCCAGGGCTCAGCTTCCGTTTCTATCACCTCACACAATTATCTTAGTAAATCATCTTATTTCTCAGGAATTAGGACCTCAGCTGTCTTCTGAACGTGTTTTCATCATCTATTATGGCTCCTGAGTCCCTCCACTGTTGCCCATCCCCTGGGGATCTCCTTTCCATCTTCTCACTTGGGCAATCTCCTCTTGGTCTTCCCTAAGCTTACAGGGGAGAACCACACATACCCAAGTTCCTGAACTTTTCAGATGTCTCTGTCTCCAACCCCAGAGACACTAGTTCAGTATCTCTTGAAATGATTCTGGAATCTGTATTTTAACTAGCTCTCCAGATAACCTACAGTGCTGGATCTAGGCCACAGTACCTATCCCAGGTATTTGCCAAGGAGTACCCTCTGCTAATTTTCTACTCTCAGCCCCCTGTGTCTGAGTTCATAATGTCACCTTTTTCTATGCCATAGTCTAAATGGGATAATCACGAAATAGGTATCCTTTCTTTTTTTTATTTTTTTATTTCTTTTTCTTTTTTTTCTTTTTTTTTTTTTTTTTTGACAGGCAGAGTGGACAGTGAGAGAGAGAGACAGAGAGAAAGGTCTTCCTTTGCCGTTGGTTCACCCTCCAATGGCTGCTGCGGCCGTCGCACCACGCTGATCCGAAGGCAGGAGCCAGGTGCTTCTCCTGGTCTCCCATGAGGTGCAGGGCCCAAGCATTTGGGCCATCCTCCACTGCACTCCCGGGCCATAGCAGAGAGCTGGCCTGGAAGAGGGGCAACCGGGACAGAATCTGGCGCCCTAACTGGGACTAGAACCTGGTGTGCCAGCACCGCAAGGCGGAGGATTAGCCTATTGAGCCGCAGCACCGGCTACGAAATAGGTATCCTTTCAATACAGTGTTTCTAAAACCATCAAAGTACTTTTGAACTACAGTTGCAATGGATAACACAGTCCAAATTTTATTACAGACTCAGAACTTCAATAGAACAAGAAGACAATAGGATCTTTTCTTCAGACTCTATACCCATTGTTAAACATGTCATCCATTTCTACTTTAAAATTCTGAGTATCCATCACATAAAAGAATGTCTTATAAAGATTGTACCATAGGCCGGTGCTGTGGTTCACTTGGCTAATCCTCCACCTGTGGCGCTGGCACCCCGGGTTCTAGTCCTGGTTGGTGCGTCAGATTCTGTCCTGGTTGCTCCTCATCCAGTCCAGTTCTCTGCTGTGGCCCGGGAGTGCAGTGGAGGATGGCCCAAGTGCAGTGCTTGGGCCCTGCACCCGCACAGGAGACCAGGAGGAAGCACCTGGCTCCTGGCTTTGGATCTGCGCAGTGCGCCAGCCATGGTGGCCAGTTTGGGGGGTGAACCAACGGAAAATAAGACCTTTCTTTAAAAAAAAAAAAAAAAGATTGTACCATAGATAGTGGCACAGTATAAGTGCTCAGTAAACATTTTTTTTTAAATGAAGAAGTGAATCAAATTTACTTCACCCCACCAAAAGTCACCTTCTTCACTAGTTACATTAATGGGCTGTCTTTGAAATGATGACTGGCAATCGCACAGACGTGTGTCCTCATAAGCACGTTTCCATTTTCTATATTTGGAAGTTAAAGGTCAAATGTCAACTGACTGACTCTTATCTGACTGAAAGCAGAGCTACTGCTTGGGCTCAGTGTCTCGACTTCTACAGAAATGAAATACTAAGCAGACAACTGATCGAATTTTGGAAGTCTCCTTTGTATATAAATGCTATTAAAGTACTCCTGAAATTCCATAACTTACATATTTTACTCTGAATTTCTTACCAATCAAATTTGAGGGTAGCCTTGGCTTAAGCCAAATTAACATTTCTTTCCTATTTGGAAAGACAAATGATAATACGCTAAGACTAAAAAGTAGCAGAGCAGGGTAGGATGTTGACCCCTCCTCTTATTCTAACTTGGGACATGTCACAGAAGAGACAGAAGGCTGAGACTGGGGAACCATAGAGCTGAGCTCAGCAAGTAACAGTGCACTGCGGACTGCAGCGGGAAATGGTGAGAGCCCCTGGATTCCTCCCTTTCTGTTGTTCCCTTCCCCCCCGCCCTCACACCTTGTACTTGCCTGGGGAGAGTTTTGTGCAAGAACACTAATGCCTAGGAAAGGCAGAGCTGGAGAGGTATTGTGGGGGCAACACCAGTGCCCATTGGAATAGGAAGCACAGCAGAGAGGCAGGCGGGCAGGCAGGAATCCGAGCACTTCTCCCTGGCAGACAGCAGTCCTGGGAGGTTCCCTCCAGGGTGGACGATTCTGAAGTAGGCAGGCACATAGATTAAAATCGATTAGGTTTGTGAGCTGGAAGACCATGCCTTTGCCATGCCCCTGTGTGACCTCATGCCCTACCTATACCTTCGCCATGCCCCTGTGTGACCTCATGCCCCTACCTGGCCACACCTAGGTGCCCACCAGCCAATCAGGTTAATTAACCACTCCCCTTTGGAAGTGGGTTAAAGCCTGGGACATGTTGTGTCTGGCCCTTCTCTTCTTCCCTGGCCTCTTGCCAGGTTCTTGCTGGTTCACTACCCAACTGGTCACATTGGCCAGAGCTGCACAAATCCGAAGCCAGGAGCCAGGAGCCCCCTCAGAGTCTCCCACATGGGCGCAGAGGCCCAAGGACTCAGGCCATCCTAAGCTGCTTTCCCAGGCCACAGCAGAGAGCTGGATTGGAAGTGAAGCAGCTGAGACTCGAACCAACGCCCACATGGGATGCCAGCACTGCAGGTGGCAGCTCCACTCGCCACGCCACAGCACCCGCCCCCTTCTCTCTCTCTCTCCTCCTTTCTCTTAACTGTCTTTAAAATAAATGAAAAAAAATCTTTAAAAAATAAAGTTAATTGATGTTGAAAACACAAGTAAAACTAGCAGTAGTTGCATAATAGAAGTCCTCAAATAAAAGAAAAAAGGTTGGCTGGCGCCATGGCTCACTTAGCTAATCCTCCGCCTGCGGTGCCGGCACCCCGGGTTCTAGTCCCGGTTGGGCGCCGGATTCTGTCCCGGTTGCTCCTCTTCCAGTCCAGCTCTCTGCTGTAGCCCGGAAAGGCAGTGGAGGATGGCCCAAGTGCTTGGCCCTGCACCCGCATGGGAGGCCGGGAGGGGGCGCCTGACTCCTGGCTTCGGATCGGTGCAGCGCGCCGGCCACAGCGTGCTGACCACAGCGCGCTGGCCGTAGTGGCCATTTGGGGAGTGAACCAACAGATTGGAAGACCTTTCTCTGTCTCTCTCTCTTTCTCACTGACTAAATCTGCCTATCCAAAAAAAAAAAAAAAAAAAAAAAAAGAGAGAGAGAGAGAAAGAGAGAGAAAAGGTAAATAAGGAGGAAAATAGTTGAAAAAAATAATTTTCCAGCATCAGAGAAAGAATGTTTCAGACTGAAAGGTCTCCCAAAACTGCTAAACAAGATCAAAAAGGGAATAGAAAAAACACAAATACATCATAGTGAAATGGTGAAATGCAAGAACATCAACGATGAAAAAGACATTCTAAAAGCCTACAAGGGGAAGAAGTAGATCACCTTAAAAGGAACAAGAGGTAGATTGATATTAGGGTTGGTGATAGCAGAGGAGAAATATCTTCAAAGTAAGATAAGATAAGGAACTTGGAGCCTAAACTTTTAAATTCAGGCAATCTTTTATTTAAATGTGACTGTAAAATGAAACTGTTATCAAGAATACTGGATATAAGTAACTTTATGCCACTGTTTTATGCTGCTTTGAAAGAATTCATGGGGGATACACATCAATAAGAGAAATAAATCCAGAAAGGAGTCACAACAAATTAGGAAATTAAAAAAAATACATGCTGGAGTGTGATGAACCTTGAAAACATTATAGATTAGTGAAAGAAGTCAGTCACCCCAGGCCACACATCTATGATTCCATATAGAAGAAACATCCAGGATATGACAATTCATAGACACACAAAGTAGATCAGTGATTGTTAGGAGCTGAGGCTGGTAGGTGGCCAATGAACTCTAAAGGCTATGTGTTTTGTTTTGTTTTGGGGTGATGAAAATATTCTGAAATTAAAGTGGGGTAGGGGTTGGTGCTGTGGGATAGAAGGCTAAACTTCTGCCTGCAGGACTGGCATCCCATATGGACACAGGTTCTATTCCTGGCCTCTTCTCTTCTGATCCAGCTTTCTGCTATGGAAAGTAGTAGAAGATGGCTCAAGTGCTTGGTCTCCTATACCCACGTGGGAGACCTGGAAGAAGCTCCTGGCTCCTGGCTTTGGATCAGCCCAGCTCTGTAACTCTGCCTCTCAAGTAAATACATCTTAAAAACAACAACAACAAACAACCAGTTATGTGTTTGATGGGGTTGAGGATCAAGCTCTCTAAACCATCTTTGTGTTACCAGCTTACTAACTAGCGGTTCTCTTGTTTATTCTTCTGTGTATTTTTTTGTTGGTTTGCTTTCCACCACTAGAAGGTAAGCTCCAGGGAGACACAGTCATTGCCCGCCTTGTGATCCACTCAATCCCACATACCTACGATGGTACCAGACACATGAAAGGCTTGGTGGCTGGAATCTGTCCCACCCTCCACCTATGCCACCACAGGGTCTTAAACTTCTCCCAAAGAGCCAGGCTAGTTCATCTCAAACCGCCCAAAACTAAGGATGAAAGGATTGACAATTTTTATCTCAAAAGGCTTCCACAAATATAACAAGGAGTGGGTAGCACACCCCTAAAAACTGACCAACATTGAAGAAAGCGTTGAGGGATGTGTGGCTGCTCCAGCAGCACCTGCTCAGCACTTTAGCTGGTTCTCACAGCAGTGTCTTCCCAGTAAGCATTGCTCCTCTTTAGCAGAAGGTACATCAAGATGCCCCCAGGCCCCACCCACCAGCCATCCCTGTGGGAGACCAGGATGGAATCCCTGGCTCCTGGCTTCAGCCTGGCCCAACCCTGACTGTTGAGGGCATTTGGGGAGGGAACCAGCAGATGGAAAATCTCTCTTTTTGTCACTCTGCTTCTCAAATAAATATAGTTCTCTCCCCCCTCCTTTTCTCTCTCTCTCTATATATATATATCTGACTCTGTCTCTCTCTCTTTGCTTTTCTAATAAATATATCTTTAAAAAAATCCCTACTGAGCAGGTTAGAACCTTGGTGCAAACAGATCAGCAAGTGGGGCGATGGGACTCAGAAGCAGCAGAGTCCTGGGCCAGCAGCTCAAGCTGACCACACAAAGGTAATGAGAACTCCTTCTTGGAGCTTGCTATCAGGGTGTATGAAAACATCCAGGAGGTCTGGGGCAATGTCAGCAATCAGTAACCCATATGGGCACCGGTTCTAGTCTCAGCTGTTTCTCTTCCCATCCAGCTCTCTGCTATGGCCTGGATAAGCAGTGGAAGATGGTCCAAGTGCTTGGGCCCCTGCACCCAGGTGGGAAACCTGGAAGAAGCTCCTGGCTCCTGGCTTCAGATTGGCTCAGCTCTGGCCATTTCGGCCATTTGGGGAGTGAACCAGTGGATGGAAGACCTCTCCCTCTCCGTCTCTCCCTCTTTCTGTCTGTAACTCTACCTCTCAAAAAATAAATAAAATCTTTTTAAAAAAGTGAAAATTCTTATGTTTCAAGAATCTTATAAAAAAAGAAAGAAAAAAAACAACGAGTGTGCCTAGACCGATGCCTGACGCCCTTGGCTGCCATGCAATCGAAGGCAGCTCTTGAAGGAGGAGAAAGTGAAGATATTGAGGAGAAACCGAAGAAGAAATCAAAGGCAGCTCAGCTTCGGAGGTGGACAGTCAAGAACAGCAAGGATGCCAGCGCTGTGGTGCAGTGGGCTAAACTTCTGCTTGCAGTGCTGATATCCCATATGGGTGTTAGTTCGTGTCCTGGCTGCTCTTCTTCCAATCCAGCTCTCTCCTATAGCCTGGGAAAGCAGTGGAAGATGGCCCAAGTGCTTGGGCCCCTGCACCCACATGGGAGACCTGAAAGAAGCTCCTGGCTTCAGATCATCCCCGCTCCAGCCATTGTAGGCATTTGGATGGAAGACCATCCATCTCTCTGTCTGTAACTCTGCCTCTCAAATAAATAAATAAAAATAAAAATCATGAAAAAGTTTTAAAAAGAACAGCAAGGAATGCTGAGGGATATCTACAATATCCTTGAAAATAAAATATATAAAATAAATTCACCCTGGGAAATGTCTCTATTTGATAAAGCAGTTCCTTAGTCGATAAAACATTCATCGACAGAATTACTTTCAAAACAAAATCTTCTTTGAAATATCATTCCACATTTCACAAATTTATTTGCTCTCCACTTCTCTGAGCAAATCTATCATCGGAGTAAGCTACAGTTGTATTAATATTTTACAATTTTTAAAAAAGATTCATTTTATCTATGTGAATGGCAGAGTTACAGAAAGAAAGGAAGAGACAGAGATTGAGAGAGCCTCCATCCGCTAGTTCATTTCTCAAATGGCCACAGTGGCCAGGCTGGGCCAGACCTAAGTCAGAGTTAGGAGATTCTTCCAGGTCTCCCACTTGGGTGCAGGGGCCCAAGGACTTGGGCCATCTTCCACTGCTTTTCCCAGGCTATTAGCATAGAGCTGGATGGGAGCAGCCAGTGCTCAAACCCACACCCATATGGGATGTCAGCATTGCAAGTGGTAGCTTTACCTGCTATGTCACAATGCCAGTCTCTAAGTATTTTAATAATGTTAGAAGTGGTGAATGGATGTTTACTCCTTCAGTGGGGAAAATGAGAAGAAATGAGTCTCATTACAATAAGAAAGGCTTAGTGCAGGCATGAGGAAAAGCCTATTGTTATTTAGGACAGTCAAGAACACAAAGAAACACCCAATTAAATAACATGCGAATATCTTCACATTAATCATTAAAGTCATCAAAGTAGTTGGGGCTCACTTGGTTAATCCTCTGCCGGCAGCACTGGCATCCCATATGGGCACGGGGTTCTAGTCTCGGTTGCTCCTCTTCCAGTCCAGCTCTCTGCTGTGGCCGGAAGTGCAGTGGAGGATGGCCCAGGTGCTTTGGCCCCTGCACCCGCATGGAAGACTAGGAAGAAGCACCTGGCTCCTGGCTTCGGATTGGCGTAACTCCTGCCATAGCAGCCATTTGGGGGTGAACCAACAGAAGAAAGACCTTTCTCTCTGTCTCTCTCACTGCATACTCTATCTGTCAAATAAAAAAAAAATAGTACTTAGTAGTCTATAATTCTACCTGTCAAATAAAAAAATAAATAAATAAAGTCATCAAAGTAGCCCTTCCTCTGATTTTCCTGGGCTATTCAGGCATCAGTAGAGCCAATTAGTGGAGACCCCGATAGTCACAACTCCTTTATCTCACAAATGCACTTCCAACCTGATCACTGCAAATGTTTACATCTGAGAGGAATCTGAATGGTCATCTCTTTGAATCCTATCATTTTCCCAAGTGCAACCCAAGACCTCAGGAGGGTGAGCTTGTCTGAGTTAAGGGCTATATCTTCTCGAATAGCACTTCTGATGAAAAAAAAAACATTCAACATGTTAAGTAATAATATTTATGATATTTGATCCTAGGAATGAGGTGTTGTAGGTGTAACTCACGACTTTCACCAGTGAAACCATAATTTTTAGAAATGGGAAGAGAAGTGTGGGAAAATATTCTCACCATTGGTGAAAAACCACGTTTTCACAGAGTTTGCAAACAGGGAAATATTTGTGGTTTTTGTCTCATATGTTTTGCTTTTTTTGGCAAAAGCAAAAGGCAGTTTTCTTTGCAATGAAAACGGCCTTTCGTTTTCGCCAATGCTTCACATCCATTTTTGCCAAGCAAAAAGCTGTTTTCCCAGGAGAAAACAGCTCAAGCTGAAATAAAAGTGAAGCACAATTTGTAAAATTTTCCTCGTTGAAAACAAAAATCACTGCACTCAATGCAAATGCCACCTGAGGGGCTTTGCATGGAAAAAGATAATAGGGGAGTCAAGGTTAAAACAGACATGTTAACAGGCTTATCTCAGACATAGAAAAATAAGCCCAAAGTCACATGCGGGGCAGTTTTTAAATTATGCCCAGAATTGAAACTAAGAGTCCAGTGCCTCCAGCATAATTCCTAAAATGCTGCCTGTCGGTTCCCTCAGTGCCCTTTACTCTGCACTGATTCTGTATTAATAGCAATATCTTCTTCTGGGCACCACACCCTGAACCATATCAACATGCAACAGCATCCTGCAGATCAGCAAGAGCAGGCATGATCTGCATCTTACCGAAGTCCACCAGATCGTTTAATGGAAACCAAGGTGTGCTGCTCACTGCTCACGGCACTGGCTTCCATAAGGGGACTGAAGCTCACTAGGGTCCTTTGCCAGAGTCTAGACTCAACCCAAGCATTCTGATTCTACTCTCCTTGTGCCCCAGAGCCTTTTATAATAAACTCTGATCAACATTTCCCAAAGTGGTCATGGAATTTGTTTTTATTTATGATCTATTGTTTCATTTGGCATTTCCATTAGCATGCTATCTGCAAATCTTTTGAAGTATCCTAGCATATTCTCTAACAGGCCATCTCTCTTATTAGAAGAGAATCTCTATTTATTTTTGGAAAAAAATGCAGAAATTTCCAGTAGATATGCCAATTGCAAATAATTGATAGAGCAACTGTCAACTTTAGAGAAGTGGTTCATTTATCACATTGAAAAATGGAAAAGCTGATACCAGTTTTGATGAATAGCAATATTTAATGAGCTATTCTTTGAAACTGAAACTGGGGAAACTTTTTTTTTTTTAAAAATATTTATTTTATTTATTTTAAAGACAGAGTTATAGCCGGCGCCGCGGCTCACTAGGCTAATCCTCCGCCTTGCGGCGCCGGCACACCGGGTTCTAGTCCCGGTCAGGGCACTGGATTCTGTCCCGGTTGCCCCTCTTCCAGGCCAGCTCTCTGCTGTGGCCAGGGAGTGCAGTGGAGGATAGCCCAGGTACTTGGGCCCTGCACCCCATGGGAGACCAGGAAAAGCACCTGGCTCCTGGCTCCTGCCATTGGATCAGCGCGGTGCACCGGCCGCAGCGCACCAGCCGCGGTGGCCATTGGAGGGTGAACCAATGGCAAAGGAAGACCTTTCTCTCTGTCTCTCTCTCTCACTGTCCACTCTGCCTGTCAAAAAAAAAAAAAAAAAAAAGTTACAGAGAGAGGTAGAGAAAGAGAGAGAGGTCTTCCATTCACTGGTTCACTCCCCAGAACAGCCAGAGCTGTGCCGATCCGAAGCCAGGAGCCAGGAGCCAGGAGCCAGGAGCCAGGAGTCAGGAGCCAGGAACTTCCTCCGGGTTTCCCACGTGGGTGCAGGGGCCCAAGGACTTGGGCCATCTTCCACTGCCTTCCCAGGCCATAGCAGGGAGCTGGATCGGAAGAGGAGCAGCTGGGAATAGAACCGGCACCCACATGGGATGCCATCGCTTCAGGCCAGGGCTTTAACTCACTGAGCCACAGTGCTGGCCCCGAAACTTTTTTTTATTCTATTAATTAAAACAAAAACAGTAACCAGACTGCAAGTTATAAATCTTTTTTTTTTTTTTTTTTTTTTTTTGGACAGGCAGAGTGGACAGTGAGAGAGAGAGGAGAGAGAGACAGAAAGGTCTTCCTTTGCCGTTGGTTCACCCTCCAATGGCCGCCGCGGCTGGTGTGCTGCGGCCGGCGCACCGCGCTGATCCGATGGCAGGAGCCAGGTGCTTCTCCTGGTCTCCCATGGGGTGCAGGGCCCAAGCACTTGGGCCATCCTCCACTGCACTCCCTGGCCACAGCAGAGAGCTGGCCTGGAAGAGGGGCAACCGGGACAGAATCCAGTGCCCCGACCGGGACTAGAACCCGGTGTGCCGGCGCCGCAAGGCGGAGGATTAGCCTAGTGAGCCGCGGCGCCAGCCATAAATCTGTTTAACATATAAGATTTTTTCATTCTAAAGACCATATTTATCACAATTATTATTTTATAATTAATTACTTTATATTCAAGAAGCCACAAAAACCAAGAGCAAATATCTTGCTTAAATTTAACCTAGATATGGACATACAGGTAAATCCTTTTGGTGGATAAGAAAGAACTCAAGCCACATCTTCTTGGAGAATATCAGATTTCTCTGATATTCCTACTTCCTCAATTTCTCCATTCATGCTAGACTGCCTTACAAAATTTAGCACTTATGCCACTGAACTGTGCCCATAAACATGATAAATTTTATATGTATATTTATTTCAAAACAATTCAGAAAAAAAAAGCATGGGTTTATTTTAACCAAGGATGTGTCTAAGTCTAAAGAGCTTAAAAAATAAAGCACTTATGTAATTTTTAACTTGAAAAATTTACCACTTAACTATATATTGCTTGGATTGTTTCATATGCACAGATTAAGTCTTTCTAACCAGATTGATTATAAATTTCCTGAAAGCTTCAATCATGTCTAAACCTTTCTAGGTCCTTCTCAAGACTTATAAGAGTGCTGTGACACAAAAGATCACAAATCAATAATTATTGATTGGTTAAGAAGGATTTTCATGTTATTGAACACACCTCAATTTGACGCTTCCCTTGAAATCTTAAATAAACATGGGGAAGAAAGCTTCATGGAAAGTCAAAATATCTCTTTGTAATGTATTTTATCTCAAAACCCTTTATTAATGCTACTTAATCACTTTACTTTCATCCATGCTTATCCTTTATATCAACAGAATATAAGGAGCAGATTTCACAGGAGAAAAATGATGTATACTTTCTGGTGGTACACAGTAATTTTCAGTAACTAACTCTGATACCTTGGACAGCGCCTTAGCGTGCTGTGTGATCCGACACTCATTCAATCAACTGAGTGGGATATTTGATTAAGTGAGTCTTCAGAAAGCAAACAACTGAGAGGAGTGGGGTGGAAGCAGCATGAAAGAGAGAAGAACGCTGATGCTCAAAGGCTGCATTAGTGCACTTCAGAAACCCCCAGGGTAGCACTTGGAAGCTTTGGACTTCCTGTCTCCTTGTATATCACGGGAGGTAGGAGCTCCCCAGAGTCTGCAGCAGCCAGATGACGGCAGGACATCTGGACCGTGTCTGCGGGTGCTGAGTCGTCCCTGACAAGGGGGAAGGAGGCTGGAGCCAGCTCCTGTCTATGTGGCTCTACTGTGTGGAAGCTGCTAGTCCTCCAGCGTGCTCTGCACAAAGGCCTTTAGTTCAGCAAGGGCAGGGTCCCTATCTGTCACCCTTCCCTCTCCACAACAAATGTTAAGAAGCTGACATTTATCAAAATAAACAAGTGATGCGTGCCCTGAATAAGGACATACAGAAGAGTTTCCTGAGAGTCTGTAATGAGAACCAGAGGTGCTTAATCCTGAGTACCTCTAAAGTCAAGCTGTGCATGGCATGGTTTACAACCAGCTACACCCTTGTTCCCATGCTCCTACTTTAGAGAGGTAAAGGTAAGAAAAAGTGTGCACGTTTCTTCCGGAGCTATGTCCAGAGTCTCAGCCTCTTGTTTCTTAGTTCTCATATGCAGCACTTCATTTATATTCCGCTGGGCTTCCGCACATAAAATTTATCTCGGTGTGGGTGGAAGTAGCCCCAACTTACTTCCGTGCTTTTCACAGAGTTATTTTCATTATTGGTACATTATGTGCTATCTCTGTAACTTACTGTACTTGTAGGAACAAATGTTGGACTCTGGAGGAGCAAAATCCAGTTTAATCACCTTAACTCTCTTGTTGCCATCAGGGTAGGCACTGATTGCCAGCACCCCTCTTTAAGTGCCTACGGCAGTAAACCCAGGTGTGTACCTTCAATAAGGTGAACTGATGTGGATTTCTGTGACTTAGAACTCAAATTGTGCTCCATGCCTTCCATTTCTATCACACAAATGCAAACTGGCAAATGAATTGTGTGTGTTTTCCATAACCCTTTGCTGAAAAACATACTTGGACACCGTACGAGATCTTAAAGATCTTAAATCATTTACAGGAAAAGGAAAAGACCCGGTCTGATTTAGGACAGAAGGAGCTAATGCTTGTGGACTCCTTGCCGTGTTCTAGACACTGACCCATGTTTTAGCTCATTAGTGATGCCCACAGTTGCTTTGGAAGTGAGTCTTGCCAACTTTTTCTTGTGGATGAGAGAACGAAGGCACAGACAGGTGAAATCACTTGTCAGAGGTCAAGCAGCAAGTGAATGTAAGGGTCAGGATTTAAATCCAGTCCTGCCCCTCTCCCTGCCCACATCTTTGCTGCTCTGTCATGCCACCTCTCCCAGCAAGGGCAGGACCTCTAGAACTAGTGCTGAGGTCACTCACCACCTGGAAGGAGGCAGAATAAACCTGCAAGTGGATCCTGTTTGGGCACCATGAATGCATTTTGTTCATCCCTAAATGCAATGCTGCATGATTGCAAGAACAAGTGAGCCCTATTCCCATCGAACCTTGTTGGAGGCAGCTGAGGTACGCGTAGCTGGGTGGATGCCCATTCTTTCCAACATGTATCTCAGGCATTCCAAGTCCCTGTTAGCCTGAAAATCATCCCTAACATCCAACTTTGGTTTTCCTGCTTCCCAAGGAACAGGATAAACCTGTGAGGGTTGAAAAAAAAATTCCTACTTAAAACAAGACCCAAGAAACTCAAGACAAAAGAAAATGCACACTATCAGTTTCCACAAGCTGGGACCAGCCTGTCTAGGTTCAAATACGGACCCCGCCACTTACTAGCTGATTGAATTTGGGCCAATTGCTTCCCCTTTCCATGTCTTAGTCTCCTCATCTGTCAGAATGGAAATAACCAAGTCCATATTTGATAGGTTGTGGTGGGTATTTCATGAGTTAAAATATATACAGCACTGACATGATACCCGACCCATGAAAAGGGCCTTCGCTGCCTTGGGCATAGGTTCCCCTTTGCCCTTGTAGCAATGACCCTGGGAGAGATGTCTTTGCTTCCTCTAGAACTATGGCATGGCTGGCCAAGGGTTCTTACGCATGCTTGGAGCTTGGGAGAGGCAGTTTTTGTTTTCTGTTTAATATACCCTAAGTACAGGCCGAGCTGGATGTATTTCTCTTACAGGCCTAGACTCTTTCTTTCCTATCCCTGGATGTATTTCTCTTACAGGTGTCTGTGATTTGGGAAAGGAAAGGGGGCAATTTTTGTGCCTTGTGCCAGTCATGCATTCCGAGAACGGAACTTTCATCATATCCCCATTGTTGGCCTTTCCCTGGCAGCTGTCTTGACAATATTCCACCTCACTGCACCCTTTCCACAGACTGGGGATGTGTTCTGTGTCCTACACTTGGCTTTAGAGGATCCTAAAGAATCATTGAAAGGAAGGCTCTTGGCCTCAAGGACCTTCCAGCCTGCATCCTTTACTTAGTTCTCTAATTTACTTTGAATCTGCAAGAACCCAGCCTAGGGTCTTGTTGCCTTTCTTATGGGAAAACCATGGCAAGTTTGCTGCAGTTGGAATGTTTGTTAAATCCTGACAGCTTGACACAGCCCTAGCTATGAAAAACACCTGAGTATATTCTAAAAGTATTGTCTTAAAGGTCTCTTTTCTCCCCGCTTCCTACAAGTAGAAGTGCTTGAAAAGTGTGCAATGAGATCTTGCTTTAAAATTGTGTCCTATATTTAAGGACTATTGGCCCACCTTTTGGACCAAACACTGTTTCCAGTATTGGAGAAAATACAAAGAACCAAGTAAATCCATCCTGTGTTCTTGTGTTATGTGGAATCCAGGGAAGGACACAGCCAATAGGAAGGGCTGAATAAGCATAAACATATGTGTTGAGTGCTAGAGGTGGGAAGGAGGTGGAGGAGGCAGTGGAGGGAGCCTGGGGTGGGGGGTGGTACAGGGAGCAGGTGACATAATAAATTGAGAAAGAGTTTTAGAAAAGGTGGTAGCATTAGGGCTGTTTGAGATTGAGTACCTGGGAAGCAATGACATTTGAGACCTAAGGAGAGGGAAAATCCAGCATTCAAGAGTTAGGGGAAGTGCATTCCAGGTAGAAGGAACAGCTAGCATAAAATCCCTGAGACAGAAAACAGCATACTGTTCAAGCCAGAGAAATCATGCCAGTGTGGCCAGACCTCAGAAGGCAATGGTTCATGACAACATTGGAGATGCAGAAGTGAGCATGTGGTATAGCGGTTATGCCACCACTTGGGAGGCCCACACCCCATTTTGCAGTGTCTAGGGTACAGTCTCCATTCTGCTTCCAATCTAGCTTCCTACTGATACGCACACCAGGAGGAAGCAGATGATGCTCCAAGTACTTGGGTTCCTGTCACCCACATGAAAGACCCAGATAGAGTTTTGGGCTCTCAGCTTCAGATTGGCCCAGATTAGGGTATCGTGGGCATTTGGAGAGTGAACCAGTGGATGGCAGGGCCACGGTCAGGAATTTGTATTTGGTGATGAAAATAAGAGCTTTTCTGCCTTTCTTATGGTAGACATGTCCTTGAACTTTTAACAGTTGGCTACACCAGATTTTTTTCAATGATGCTAAAGTGAAAAAGAGAAGGCAGAGGAAGAAAGCAAATTTTGAAGAAACTTTTCCAAATATAGATGGAAAGTGGAGTAGGCAGGAGGGGAAAAAGATCTTTTATGCCAGTGCTCCTATTTTTAAAGCTGTAGTGGCTCTCAGCTGGTTGGTTACAAAGACTGGTCAGTGGACAGCAATTTGAGTTCCTTTGAGTCACAGCTTTATTGCTTCAATGTGAATTATTGGGATCAGAAAAGGAAAAGTTATCTGTTATAGATGCATTCAAAATCCCAGACATGATCCATCAATTCTTTCACTTCAAGAATACGGCTTTTTCCTTGTTGCATGATATGAAATTAAGTTGAGATAAGGCTGGAACAGCTGATTTCTCTATGTGCTGAAAAAAATCAGAGTCCAGTGTCATGACGCAAAACCTACAGGAAAACGGTAGCATCAATCCCTTAGATAAACTACATATAGGGCCAGCGCCGCGGCTCACTAGGCTAATCCTCCGCCTAGCGGCGCCGGCACACTGGGTTCTAGTCCCGGTTGGGGCGCCGGATTCTGTCCCGGTTGCCCCTCTTCCAGGCCAGCCCTCTGCTGTGCCCAGGGAGTGCAGTGGAGGATGGCCCAGGTGCTTGGGCCCTGCACCCCATGGGAGACCAGGAGAAGCACCTGGCTCCTGGCTCCTGCCATCGGAGCAGCGCGGTGCGCCGGCCGCAGTGCGCCGGCCGCGGCGGCCATTGGAGGGTGAACCAACGGCAAAGGAAGACCTTTCTCTCTGTCTCTCTCTCTCACTGTCCACTCTGCCTGTCAAAAAAAAAAAAAAAAAAAAAGATAAACTACGTATAAAATGATACTTTAATTGCTCTGTGTAATTTGTTAGCTTAGGCATTAAATGTTATTGTCTCATTAAGAAAGTATCTATTTCTTCTATAATGTGATCCAAACTGTTATTTTAAAGAGCTGATGAAATAGTATTTAGTATTTAGAAAATCCATGCCATTTCATTTTTAAGGTATTTCCTTTTATTGTTTGCTTTAGTTAAAGATATCGCTCTGCTCTTGGTAACACTGGAAATGAAAAGAATCTCTAGGAAGACTACATGAGGGGCCAGTGCTGTGGCATAGAAGGTTAAGTCTCTGCCTACATCCCATATGGGCGCTGGTTTGTGTCCTGCCTGCTCCTCCTCTGATCCAGCTCTCTGTTGATAGCCTGGGAAGGCAGTAGAAGATAGCCCAAGTGCACCCATGTGGGAGATCCAGGAGAAGCTCCTGGCTCCTGGCTTCAGATCAGTCTAGCTCCGGCTTTTGCAGCCATCTGGGGAGTGAACCATGGGATGGAAGACCCTTCTGTCTCTCCCTCTGTCTGTAACTCTCCCTCTCAAATAAATACATATTTCACATACACACAAAAAAAGAAGACGACTGCATGAGAATGAATACTTTCTCCATCACAGTGGATAGATAAGACAGAAGGACACCCTGATTTAGGAATAAGAACTTTCTCCAGGTAGAGTTAATCAAATACCTATATGTTAATACAGCATTTGTCAGTGGGCTTTTTAATTACTGTGAAGGCAGTACACTCTCCTGTGTACACTTTCCAGGTGAGAAAGTTGACAATCACACTGATGTGGGCATTAATCTCCAGAACAAGGTCATTTACAATCTCTAGTAAGAAAGAAATCGCCTTACCTTCTTCTCTTTTCTGCAGAACCAAAGTTAATCATATTCCTTCCACATATTTGAAGCCAGGAAGTAAAGAACTCCCCAGATTTAGAGAATAAAACTGCTTTTCAAACAGTTGTTCTGAAAATGGGTTCCAAATTGCAAAATAAAAAATACAGCATACATCTCTGTATTTATATCTTCTGTATTTACATCAGAAGTGAATTTTAATTTAAGAAGCCCAGCAACTTGTATTTTAAGAACAAATTAGCCTCATTAGTGAGTACAAAATGCTGATCCTCCAGCTATCATTTTGAGATTTTTTTTTAATTAGACTTATCTTTCCTTTGCCATCAGAAGTCAATGCTCAGATTAAATGACAGCTTCCAGCCACACACAGAGATAACATGGCAGGTCAACTGTTGCTTTTGTTACTGCCTTTGCACATATTCAGAGAACCAAAAAGGAAGGAAACGCTTAAGCCATCTGACCCAAGCACTGGGATGGGGAGTAGTACATGAAAACCAAATTTAAAAGTGGTCACTCTGCATGGAACTTTGGACAAAAACAAGCATCCAGAAAGATTTCTGGGGTTCTTATAGATAAGCGTTTCTTCTTAATTCTTCAGTGTAGAAGGATCATGCTCAGAGTAAACTTAATGAATTTGGAATGAAAACATGGTAATGATAATGCATGCTCATTTTTTAAAAAGATGTATTTATTTATTTTAAAGTCAGTTACATAGAGAGAGGAACACACACATACACACAGGGACAGGGAGAGGGGGAAGGGGAGGGGGAGAGATCTACCATCCGCTGATTCACTCTCAAATAGCTGCTATGGCTGGGGCTGGGTCAGGCCAAAGCCAGGAGCCAGGAGCTTCTTCCAGGTCTCCCAGGTGGGTGCAGGGAACCAAGGACTTGTACCATCTTCTGCTGCTATCCCAGACACATTAGCAGGGAGCCGGATCAGAAGTGGAATAGCTGGGACTTGAACTGGTACCCACGTGGGATGCTAGCCAGCCCCGAATTCATATTTTTTTCAGCCATGACCCTCCTTCAACTCCCCTGAAAAGATACTTTAATAACCTCACATCTTTCATTCTCAGAAAGTTTTCCTTCTTATAAATTTAGTCCTCTATTTTAAACTATAGATAGCATATATTTGATGCTAATTAGACTTCAATAATTCTTGATGCCTATAGGCAAAAGCTCAGGAAAATACTCTTAAATTTAAATACTCATGTGACTTCTTTAAGCCAAATCACACACTCTAGTTTTCTCATAACTCAGGCAGCAGTGAGGGGCACTGTGATGCATCAAGCTAAGCCCCTACTAGGGACACCTACATCCCACATCGGAGTCCTTGGCCAAGTCCTGGCTCCTCCATTTCTGATCCAGCTTCTTGATGAATGATGGCCCAAGTATCTGGATCCCAGCCACTCATGTGGGAGACCAGGATGAAGTTCTTGGCTCCTGGCTTTAGCCTGTCCCAACCCCAGATGTTGCAGGAATTTGGGGAGTGACCCAGCGGATGGAAGATTCTCTGTCTCTTCCTCTCTCTCTCTCTCTCTCTCTTTCTGCCTTTCAAGTAAATAAATGAATAAACAGGTTTTTTTTTAAAGTTCACAATTTAAAAAATCATCCCAGCACATGCTATTCACTTTTGTTGCTTTATGCTGATTTCCCTCCAGCTCTTCTGTCTCTCTCTGCTCCCCAGATACACAGATCTGAACGCAATATTCCAGGTGTGTTCTTGCCAAATGCACTAAATTAGTCCACCTCTCCCTCATGACAGGATGTCTCTACACATACAGCCCCAAATCACATTAGCTTCCATGGCATATTGCAAACACATCTAATTTGTTGTCCACTCTTCTCCTAGTCTCTCTGGCATTACGGTTTTCTGTACTTTTCCCTCTAGCTGCTTACTGTTATCCCCTCCAAAGCCTAGATGTTATACCTGTCTGACTTAATTCTCATTTCATTTGACCTTTTCCATATTTTTAACCTCAAAAGCTCTATGTAGCATTTTTCCTTATTCACTGGTGTGTTTCCAATGCTTCCTGATTTAATTTCATCTGCAAATCTAATTAACATGCTGTTTACTACATTTTTTTTTCCAGGTTACAAATGGACATGCTCAGAAAAAAACAGCACCAGCAGGGATTCCCGGGGCCCTTCCTCTACTGGGACAGCCCCAGAAAGTGCAATTAACTTTCCCCAGCTCAAGGGACTGCTGTTTTAGCCACTTGACACCATTTGATGGACAGCTGGGTCTCTCCCCTAATCAGCCAATTTGGAGACAGAACAATTGCAAAAGATCGCAATTATTGAATGCAGTCTGTCATGGTGAAGATGGAGGGTGAGAGGAGAAGGAAAGAAGAAATAGCCCAGTTTTAGAGTCAGATCACACACGCACACACACACACATACACACACCCCTCAACCCTACTGAGGGGTGGACCCAAACAGACTCCCATAAGAACAGAGACTCTTGAGATTTAGGGAGGTGAAACATAGGTTAATTTTCCAGCAAGTCTCCAGCTCACCTCCGAGTCCTCTACTAATCAAAGACCCATGATGGCTTTTTGTTGTTTGTGGTGTTCTTAAATTTACAAACATTTCTTAAAGTCATGCTCTGATATTTGAACACTCTGTAAAAAAAACTTTTGCTTATTTTACTTATTTCAAACGGGAAAGAGATTGAGGGAGATCGCCCATCTGCTGGTTCACTCCCCAGATGTCCACAACAGCAGGTTGGGCAAGGTCAAAGCCAGGCTCCAGGAACTCCACCTGGGTCTCCCATGTGGGTGGTAGGCACCAAGTAGATGAGCCATTAGCTGAGGCCTCTCAGGGTACACATTAGCAAGAAGCTGGAATTGGGACCAGAGATGGGACTTGAACCATGATCTGGGATGCAGGCATCCCAAGTGGGGTCTTAATCACTGTGCCACACACCTATTCTTAAACAATAACCCTTAAGGTATTCTGTTATACTCAATTCTGGCTTTTAGGGTTATGATCTAAATATATTTCACTTTACTTTTGTAAGTGAGTAAAATGACTGGCAAAATTTTTATAAAATTGATTTTGAAGCACTGTCCTTCCACTGTTATTTTTTGGACTGAATACTTCCAAGTTTTTGATTTTTCAGTAAATTCACTTTAGCTATTGTCTCAAAAGCACTATATGTGTTCTTTATATCCAGTGAAAAGATTCAAAAATGAGATTCTGATCAATGAGAAAATACTATTTCCCAATTTTTGTGGTCATAGTCTTTTTAAAATCACAAGAAAATATATATCTCTTCTTAAACATGTATTCAACTAGGAGCACCAGTTTCAGTCCCTGATGCTCCACTGCCAGTCCAGCTTCCTGATAATGGGCCTGGGAAGGCAGTGGAAGATGGCTCAAGTGCTTGGGACCCTGCACTCATGTGGGAGACCTGGAGGAAGCTCCAGGGGATCTGGTACAGCCTTGGACGTTACAGCCATTTGGGGAGTGAACCAGTGGATAGAAGATTGCTTGTTTGCTTGCTCACTCTCTCGCTCTCTCTCCCCTTCTCTCTCTGTAACTCTGACTTCCACATAAGTAAAATAAAACTTCTTTTTTAAAAAAAAAAATAAGGTCTCAGGCAGAAGTCACACTGAAAATTTTGGGGGCTTAATAAAGAAATTGCAGAAACACCAAGGAGAGGGAAATGAATTAAAACAATGGTTGCCAGGGAAAACTTTTTCATATTTTGGGAGGAGAGAATTGCATTAGAAGATCTTATGAATATTTTACAAAGCTCTTATACCTTGTTTCTCTCCAACTGTTTTCTGTTCTCATAAAATAAGGCAAAGGAAGTGGAAAACTATATAAAACCACAGTTTTTCTATGATTAAAAAAAGGGGAAGAAAAGGATTTTAGACGGAGATGCCCGAGAGAGATGAGAATGATGAGGGCAGGCAATGTCCTCTGTCAGGTATATGGAACAGACTGTGGGAAGCTTTCGACAGCAAAGCTTCCTGGAGCCCCAGAGCAGGTAGAATATGCTCTAACTGGAAGCTCCCACAATGCCTCAGACAGGTTCAGGCTTTATAATATCTGTAGGTGAAAGTGAGTTAAATATCTTTCCTAGAACAAAATGAGCTAAGCCCACATTGGATTAATACTGGCCTTGATTAATGACTTTGTTCTTTATTGGTTGTGTTAACTTATAAAGTGTCACTCCCCCTCTTCGTGGAGGAACGACACTGAACTCTGCCTAGGCTTCATATCCGAGTCACGGCACCATTATGTCGCTCCCCCTCTTCGTGGAGGAACGACACAGGACCCTGCGCTGTTCTTTCGTCTGCTCGGCCCTCCCCGGGTTTGCTGCTGGTTCTTCCCGGGTTGGCTACCGTCCCTTCCACCTCCGTGGAAGGGCGGTTCCCCCTGCCACATTCCCCACTTCCGCGGGGGAGCGGCACACCGCCGGCCGGCTCTCTCGGGGGCTGCACAGGTGTTCCCCTTAGATGTTCCTCATGCATGTTGTCTCTCTCCTCCTTTATAGTCCTTTTCCACCAATCCCAACTCTGCTACCCACACGCCGAGTACGCTGCTCTCCTCCAATCAGGAGCAGATCCTACAGTTTATTGGTTGAACTGGAGGCAGCTGAGCAGAAGCTGTTTCTCCCTTCTCAGCGCCATATTGTGGGAGAGCAGATGCATAGAATAAGTCTTAATTCCAGTAACTTAGTCTAGTCCGGGTTGCTCCCAGTTGCTCCCCACAATAAAGGATAGTTGATATTTCCCTATCTCAGCTTTCTCATCTATTCAAATATCCTTTCTCATCGGGCTGCAGTAAGGATCAAAGGAAATGATGGGAGTGAAATTCTCAACCTGCATACAGGAAGAAGACATTGTTCATAGTTAAGATTTCATAAAAACTTGAAATATTTTATTGTTCCTAAGAGTGTTTATAGTTACTATCAATCACCACTGGAAAAAGCAATCCATTGTTTATTCACTAATCCTAAGCCAGTGATATTAACACTTTCATTGTCAAATAGACAAGGAAACAGATAAGAGTTAAAATATTAAAATATTTGAAGTATCTATTAAATACTTAATTGAATGTATTTCTGATTTTAGTTATTCAGTAACAATCTATTTTAAACAATCAAATTTGGTATGTGTTTTTCATAGGATCTCAACTTTGTTTATATTTTGGAATTATTCTATCATTTAATTATCTCAAATATTTTTCTACATTTTCATTTATTTTATTTCTTTACCAAAGACAGTAAGTGAAAAGCACATGGTGGAATACCTATCAAATTGAAATTATCAAACATTTGATAATCACAGTGATGAGCTGCTTAGAAATGAATACTATAGTAGGATAGTTCAAATCATTTAGCCATTAGGGCTCCTGAAACAACTGGACCAATCATTTGTGGACTGGTTACATATCAATGGACAGTTAATCTAATTTGGTTACAAATATGGCTAACATTTAACCAGACTAAAAATATTTTCTCAGATCATTGAAATTGCAAACTGATCATTCAGTCATCTAATTTGTTATTCACGATCAACCTGCAATGAAATTTGGAAATATAAAGCATGTGGTAATTTTGATTTACCCTCCAACATCATGTAGGCAAAAGAAATACATGTAAAACATGCTATGGAAAAATTCCAGGTGTGTGTGTGTGTGTGTGTACAGTTACATTACCCATTGCCAGTTCACTAAGAAAATGAATATCAAGTAATATTTGTTGGTAATTGAAGGACTCCTGGTGATTATACAAAGATATTGAGATAAAATTAGTAGTGTCTATATGTGGGAATATCAGTACCACTGAAAATTAATAGATACCCATGATGTACTGCATTAGGAGGTAACACAAGACCAACTATCAAGTGTTCTTTCCTAAAACTGGACCTGAAACTAAACACCAGTTTATAGGAAATTCAGGGGAAAGAGGGCCAGGTTAAACATCTTTACAAAGAAGCCACTGGCCAAACTCAGACTAAGACTCGCTAAGGACAAACGACCTGGTTTATCCAACTAATCAATGAAATGAAAAAGAAAATAGGGGCTGGTGCTGTGGTGTATAGCAGGTAAAGCTGCCGCCTGCAGTGCCGGCATCCCATGTGCATGCTGGTTCTAGCCCTGGCTGCTCCACTTCCGGCTGTTGTGGCCATCTGGGGAGTGAACCAGTGGATGGAAGATCTCTCTCTGTCTTGCCTTTCAAATAAAATAAATAAATCTTAAAAAAAAAAGAAAGAAAAGAAAATGATAGACTGAGGAGACATAATTAGGATCCTCTTTTTTTTTTTTTTTTAAGATTTATTTATTTATTTGGAAGTCAGAGTTAAAGAGAGAAAGAGAGAGAGATCTTCCATTTACGCCCCAAATGGCCAAAGCAGCTGGGGCTGAGCCAGGCTGAGGCCAGGAGCCAGGCACTTCACCCAGGTCTCTCCTTTGGGTGGCAGGGACCCACCTACTCAGGCCATTCTCCAGGGGCTGGATCAGAAGAAGAGTGGCTCAAGTTGAAGACACAGTGAAATAACAGCTTTGCTGGTGTCCATTTCAAAAAATACCCACAAGTGGTAGGTGCTGTGGCATTGTGTGTAAAGCCACCACCTGCAGTGCCAGTATCCCATATGGTACCAGTTCAAGTCTCTGCTGCTCCACTTCTGATCCAGCTCTTTGTTATGGCCTGGAAAAGCAGTAGAAGATGGCCCAAGTCCTTAGGCCCCTGCACCCACATGGTAGACCCAGAAGAGGCTCCTGGCTTCTGGATTTGGATAGGCCCAGCTCTGGCTGTTGCAGCCATTTGGGGGGTGAACCAGTGGATGGAAGACCTCTCCTCTCCCTGTAGCTCTGCCTTTCAAATAAATAAATAAATCTTTTAAAAAAAATTACCCATCCAGTCTGACCTGTCTCTCCTTCCCTCCCTTCTCACTTCCAAGAGATGAACAAAAGAGGGCCATTTTACAGCTGTGTTCTTGCATTTGGTAATCATCACACTACCTTCCATGGTGAAGTGAGGGTAGGAAAATGTTGCCTGCCTTCACACACACAAGTTCAGTGCTAACACAGCCAACTCATGAGCAGATGCTCATGACTCTAAAGGGGAGCTGTGGCTGGGTTTTTGTTGTTGTTGTTGTTTTAAAGATTTATTTGAAAGACAGAGTTACAGCAGAGGTAGAGACAGAAGAGAGAGAGAGAGGTCTTCCATCTGCTGGTTCACTCCCCAGATGGCTGCAGTGGCTGGAGCTGAGCCGATCCAAAGCCAGGAGGAGCTTCTTCTGGGTCTTCCACGTAGGTGCAAGGGCCCAAACACTTGGGCAATTTTCTATTGCTTTCCCAGGCCATGAGCAGGAAGCTGGATTGGAAGTACAGAGCCAGGACTCAAACCAGTGTCCATATGAGATGCATGCGCTTGTGGCGCATGCTTAGCTTACGACGCCACAGCCGACGGCTGGATTCTTGATAGGAATCTGTAGCTGATGTATCACGAGAATGCCAGAAGCTGGAAGCAGCTGATGTCTGAATATAAAATTTCCTACATTCCTGACATTAATATATCAATTTCCCTAGCTTTGTTCTGCATTTGTAAATTGCTTTATTCTAGGTGGATGTGCTTTATTTTTGTTCACCATTTCTCCGCCATAACATATTTTTGTAAGCCTAGGGGAGACTATGTATCTCGGGTTGCCCTGTGCAGAGAAGAGAAGCTGCCCCACATGAAAGAACCCCTGTTCTCACCCCATCCCCACAAACCACCACTCGTGTAGCTCGCCAGAGCCCTCCAGGGAGAACACGGAGGCATAATGTGGAGCAACTGTTTGAAGGGTAGAATAAAAGCACATCCTGACGTCTCCCGGAGCTAAGAGAAAGAGAAGGATATTTACATAAAATGAGATGCCAATAAATTGGAAAGTTCAATGTGCTTAGAAATAGACTGTGGCTGGGACAATGATAGAGGAATCAAATTGCTGCAGCAGATTGCATCTTTCATGTTTAATTTCCATTTAATTCCTAAAGATGACAGAGGCTCAAAGGAATGACTCACCCTCATCCTCACCCTTCAGAAACACTTTTGCCAACCCTTCAAATGCCAATGTCCACAAACACCCCTATTTGTTACTCCCTTGAATTGATAATTTTTCCTAAAGTACTTATTGATTAGAAGCGGCATTCATCTGACTTTTGACCACAAAGTGGTGTTTCAGAGCAAGGGCAGAGAGACGTTTTTAGCCTGTTCATCTGAACTGACTCATCTGTCTCACCCTTGTGCCTAGAGGGAACAGGAAGCCCTCTTGTCTCCTCCCCCATCTCTTAGTTGCTGTATGTCACAAAAGTACACCTAACACATAAATGTGTTTTATCTGTCTTAAGCAGAAACACTTTTGTCAGCTCAGTTAAATAAACTTAGGTGACAGCACTAAAGTTCTGAATAATAAGAGTTTAGTTGGGTTCAATATGAGGTTATAATAAATGAGAAGTAATAGAGAAATAGAAATCAGATATATTTAAATGGCTTTAAACTGTTGTTTTTATTAAGTATTAGTAACAATATGCAGGGCCATCTGGAAACAAAGCTGGTATATGTTTAATGATCATGAACTTGACATCCAGCAAGAAATAATTGTAGTGGTTTCCTCAAAATCCTGAAATACATATAAAACATTCACTATGTTACATTGATGATGAGTGGAAGCTGACATTATTATGATAATTTTAGTTCAAGATTCACTGGAAAAACCTAAAGAATTTTGAGTTTACTTGGAGACACAGAGTAGATGATAGCCAGTTAGGCTTTCTCATCTACGATTTCTCTTAGGGGAAGAAAGCTGGCAGAAATGTATGTGAAAATTTGAGGTTTTAGGGGGGACTGAGGCCCAATTTGCTTTGTTTCCTCCTAATAGAAGATTACTCATTAATACAGAGGATGGTTATTAATTTTCTAAAAATTCTGAATACTGATATTTCTTAGACTATAGGTTCACTTATTCAACAAAAATTGAAGGAGCACCTATTAATGTTTGAGTCTATTTAGATATTTTAAGAACCCATTATTTAATCCCTTGATTTTTTTTTTTTTTTTTTTTTGACAGGCAGAGTTAGACAGTGAGAGAGAGAGAGAGACAGAGAGAAAGGTCTTCCTTCCATTGGTTCATCCCCCAAATGGCCGCTACGGCCGGTGCTATGCCGATCCGAAGCCAGGAGCCAGGTGCTTCTTCCTGGTATCCCATGCGGGTTCAGGACCCAAGGACTGGGGCCATCCTCCACTGCCCCCCAGGCCACAGCAGAAAGCTGGACTGGAAGAGGAGCAACCGGGACAGAATCCGGCACCCCGACTGGGACTAGAACCTGGGGTGCTGGCGCCACAGGCAGAGGATTAGCCTAGTGAGCCGCAGCGCCGGCCAATATGTCCTTATTGTTTTATAATTAGGCAATACTTTTTGGCTTTCTCATGATATGAATAGACTGTAGCTATAATAAGAATATTAGAAGAAAACAATGATTTCTCACCACTAACAAACAAGTTGCTTTGTTCCTTCAACTTTTCATCTGATATTAAATGTTGTTTCCCAAAATATTATACTATATTGTACTTTTAATTCAAGCTCCAAATTATAACATTTTAAATGAAATTAGAGCCAAGTCCCAGTGGTATTTGAAAGTGGCAATATCATGATTTCTCTGTATTTTGTATTCCAGCATTTTTTTTTTCATCTTTTCCCAACCTGTTCTGTAGTCAGGTTTCCAACTCTGTACCATATATTCAAGTGTGATTCTACAGGAAATTTCCTATAATTTGGAAATTTCACTGCACTTCATAAAGATCCTTCTAATTTGATAACAAATAAATTTTTGTTTAAATGCAAAGTATAGTTTCATTTCCCAAAATCTGACCTTTATTTTCCACAAAACTCCTATGAAGAAATTCCATTCATGAATTTCATCTATACCAGAACAAAAATATCTAATTGCCTCTTCTATGAAATCTGTATTTATCAATTATGGCTTTCTCGGGGAAATTCTAATTTGCAAAAATGTTCCATATTCCAAGCTTTAACAGTTGGAGGTGGATGTCCTTAAGGATGGAGGGGAAAAAAGTTCTTTTTTAAATGGCACATTTACTAATTATAAAATGCTCTTATCTTTCTGCAGCCAAAGCCAAAATGAACATGTGCCTTGTACTAAGAAATCCCAGGATTGTCACAACTTGTGCCAGCTGTTGAGGTTATGACACCTGTGCCAGCATCGCCAGCTCTGCCCACTGTCATCTGTTCCAACTGCTCCATCTGCACTGTTTGTACCAATTCTCCCATTTCTGCATCTGTACCTTCTGCAGAAACGTTTCCAACAATGCCAGCTGTGTCATTGGTGCCAAATATGCCAGATGTTCTATTTGTCCACCCTGGGCCAAATCAATGCAGTTTTGTGCTCATTAGTTTTAGCTGGTAGATTCTATTTTACAATTTTTTGAGATGTATTTAGATTGAATCCAGGCAAAATCTCCCTTACAATGATTTTTACAACTATCTATCCATCCTTTTGCAACCCCACTTTCTGACAACAAGAACTCTGTCAACATTATTTTGAGCATATTAAACCAGCTCATGAAAAACTAGCTCAAAATTAATCATGGCAGACCATTTTCTACAAGGTAAAATTACATATTGCCAAAGTCATGGATCAAAATAATAAATTGGCAAAATCATTACAAGAGAATAAACTTTGTTCTGATAAATAAATTGAGCATTCTCAGAAATCAGTATGTTGAGCCGATTAGTGTAATCTATGGCATAATGTCCTATTAAGCCATTTGTTTATTGGTCTTTTAATTGCCAAGAGTTATATGTGCCGATTAACATGTATGTCATATATTCCCAATTTCTGGGTTCTGCTCCAGAGAATATTAAACAAGGGTGCACATGGGTGGTAGGGCCAGACCTACTGCACTTGCTGCTTCCTGATAGAACTAAGCAAACTCAGAATTTGGTCCTCCGGCTAGAAGCTAGCTCCTCTCTTCTCTCCCAAATGTCAGTTCCACCGGTGCCAACACAAACCATTCTTATTCATATGCTCCTCCAGCTTTAAAGTTGGAGGGGAAAAAAAAGTATTTTCATACTCACAACCTCAATGCTGTATATATCACCACAAATAAAAAAAATAGTGTTTTTTTCTTTTCTCATTCAGGAAAGTCTTTTCAAAGAGCTCTAACACTTAATCTCTGAATTCAATCCAAATTCTTTCCTCTCAAACCATTTTCAGATGTGGAGCTCAGTGTTTGTCATTTGAAAACCCATGGCTTACCAGGAATGTGTGATCCAGAGGACAGGAGGCTACCTCCAATTTAATCACTCCAGATCATTTAATTTGCCCTTTCCAACAATGAAAGTTGAGTTTGTTCACTAATACATGAAAGTGTTAATGATGAAATTCTTGACAGTGAGTAACATTTCAGCCCACAGTCACATGCAAAGACTTGCACTCGGTCCACATATGCAATGAAATTCAATGACGAAATGTCTCAACAGCTTTGTTAGGTCTTCAAAATTCGCACAGGAAACACTAAGCTTCCACCTTGAATCGCCAAATTACCCTGAAACTAATGAATTTATCTAGGTGTTAGCCTAAAAATTCTAGAAATATCACGTCTCCCCTGACAAGGGTCTGTATTTTGAGATGCTTGACCCACAAGGAAAGAATTCAGATTAAAATTCAGAGGGTGATGATCTGAATGTGTTCCAGTATTCAGCAAGGATAGAACACTCTCCATTCAACAAACTCTTCCTTTACAAGGTTATTCATTATTTATTGGTATCTTAAGTCTTTAATTCTCCTGTCCAAGTTTAATCTGTTTCTGTTCCTTTCATTCTAAACTTTTTTTCTAATTTTTTCTGAGCAAGGAAAGGAGACTAAATATCAATTTTTGGTGGCTTTCTGTCAAAATATTCTGGGCTCCTAGCTTGAGGACGCCCAGCTGAAACGCCGACCCTACTTCTAGAAATGCCACAAACTCTCTGATTCTAATTCCTTGTATTAAAAGGTGCCAGGAAAGAACATCCTTAATTAGGATTAAAATAGTTCTGTGACTGGTTGGGAGTGCACCCTGTACCTTCTCAGTACATTTTAATTAATAGAACTTCTGCTCCCTGCTGACAAAGATGTTTCCGATGGTGTTTTGGCCCAACATATTTACCGCCTTCGTTGATATGACTCACTTGAATACTTACAGGAATCCACAAACTTCATGGTTGTATGTGAAATAGAGAACTGAGTGTTAGATCTGCCAGGTGGGCACACACTGCTAAGAACTGCTTCATCATCCACCAGTGTTCTGTGTAAGTTCTTCAAATGGTGACCACAGAACCCCCAGATTTGCAGATAAAAAAACAGAAAACCACATATGGAAAGGTTCCAATGGCAAAGCAGAGGGGGAAAAAAAGCTTTTTCCTGAGTATTTTAGAATTTTCTAGCATTATATTTAGCTTCCCCTGTAGAATACTGGTTTTTGGAAAAATACCATCCATTGATTCTCTCACTATTTAAACAGAAAACCTCAGTTCCTTTCAATTTCTTGAGTATTCTTTACCTACTTTGCTAATCTCACACCCACACTTTCAAATTTGGAAGGAGAATGGAAACTTTTTAGTTGCATCCTTATTGGGTATATTAGTATACTATGAATATCATTCTTTAAATCACAAATACAGTGGCAGTTGTATGATCAACATTCATGAAAATAGCATAAAAAGAGGCATTAACTTACACTAAAGTGCCATGCCCAATTCATACTTCAGTTACTACTTTGCCATTTCTTTATTTTCTCACTCATTTTTACACTGTGTTATTTTCAAGAAAATTAGATTACTGGATTCATTAATGTTCTAAAACTTATATTTGGCTCCTGAGTGGCAGTGGACAAATGATATAAGAAGATGAGCTCTCTACCTCTAGAACTAAAGTCTGTTGAAATGGAGAAGAGTTTGAGGGAGTGCAAATGAAAGTTCATAGAAAACAAGGAGGGGCCGGCGCTGTGGTGCAGTGGGGCCGGCGCTGGCATCCCATATGGGCACCGGTTCTAGTCCTAGCTGCTCCTCTTCCGATCCAGCTCTCTGCTATAGCCTGGGAAAGCAGTGGAAGATGGCCCAAGTCTTTGGACCCCTGCACCCACATGGGAGACCTGGAAGAAGCTCCTGGCTCCTGGCTCCTGGCTCCTGGCTTCAGATCGGCACAGCTCTGGCCGTTGCAGCCATCTGGGGAGTGAACCAGTGGATGGACGACTTCTCCCTGTCTCTACCTCTCTCTGTAACTTTGTCTTTCAAATAAATAAAATAATAAACTCTAAAAAAAAAAAAAAAAAAAAAAGGTTGGGCAGAGAGAAAAAGAGTAAGTCACTGCGTCAAATCAATGCGGTAACGAGCAGAAGAGGACAATTTTGGTTATATGAAACAAGGAAATCAGAGATCTTTAGGAAGTGACAGTTCACAAAGCTACTGAACCATAGAATAGAAAGGAGTTGTAGCAACGCAGTGATCCAATCAGAAACTGCAATCCTGAGAGGTCAAATGGTGAATCCAAGATCACACAGCCAATCAATGGCAAATGTCCTCTGCAAAATGGGAATGATAACAATAGTACTTAACTCATAGAGCTGCTGTGAGATGAGTTGATAAGTATAAATCACTTGAAGTGGTCTGACAGGTAGCAAACACCATGTATCAGCTATCTTTAGCATCATCATTATAGTTATTAGGATACTTGAAGCTGTATGATTTTAACTTCTCTAGGACTATACTTATAAATCTCAACCTCAGGCATAATTTTACCCCGGCTATATCGTATTTTATGTGGTTTTTTTTTTGACCATCAAATTTGTATTATAAAAAAGGAAATCAGAATATGAGTCTGAAGGTAAGCAATGGTCCAATGAGTTAATTTTCTGCATACTCCCTGGCATATGACACAGATATTAAGTCAACATGAGGCTCTGAAGTGCCCAGGTTAATGAGAGGAAGAAAAGGCATGATTATTTTGGCTGATAAGTGACACAAACGCGGTAGAGTTTGGCTTTAGAAAGCAAGTACACACTCAGTCGGTAGCACCCTCACATGCCCCCATGCAGGTGCCTTCCATTTACCTCTTTTGTCTCAACCACAGGTATGTGGGTCCTCCCTGAGCAACTGAGAGAATGAGACCACAGGAATTCCAGGAAGGAAAAAAAGAAAACAACTCCACTCAAAGTGAGTGAGCCATGTTGGGAAATTAGCAGAAGAAGGAAATGTCATTAGTTATAAGATGAATGTCTCGTATTTGTAAAGTACTTTATACTTCTCAATGTTTCACCACCACCTTCTGCTTCTAACCCGCAGCATTTGGTGACACACTGGAAATCACCTGCGTGAGGGGCTTTCACAGAACAGGTGATTCAGAATCTGCCTGGGATCGGTGTTTCTAAGGATCACACAGGCTGATGCACTGAGAGGGTTAAGAAATCACTTTCCCAAGCTCAGTGAGTACTCTTTCCTCTCCATTAAAGCAGCCTCCTGATAGAGAAATAGAAATGAATTGACGTAAATTATTTAACTGCAGAAATCTGACCTTTAAAAACAAAATGTTGCTTCATTAAAAAGGTATGGATTACACTGGCTTAACATTTCCTTTTGAGTCCTCTGTTTTCAGAGTCATTTCTTGCCTGCTCTTGATCCATTCAAGTTGGCCTGAATCACAAAAGCCAGAGATAGAACATCAGCTCCTGAGTTTGCTCCATAAGCTCCTGGAGGAGGTTGCTTCACTGTTAACCTCGTTACAACTCAAGATCCATCATAACAAGTGTAGTGATGAGTGATGACACAGACGGAAATGTGTTAGAGAGGTCACCACGCTGGTACTTAGTGCCTTCACCAATATATAGTGATACCTAAATCTCTGAGTATCATAAGCAGGAGTTCATAGTGTGTTAGGCAGATACTAGATAGCTTTTTTTTTTTTCCCCAGGCAAATGTTTCAAATCCTATCTAAAGCAATTCACAGCATTTTTGAGCTAGAAAGCAGTTTCCCAGCCAATGGACCATGGCACAATGGTGTGGCCCAAATGGCTGGCTCAAGGGAGTGCCAAGACAGTGAGCTCTTCGTGTTGGGGACAGCCAGAGTTTCTGGCCTCATCACCTTCAGACATCAGCAGCCTCATGCCATTGGCCATACAAATTATTGTCATTTTCTGTGAGTGCATGTCACAGAGAATTTTGGAGAACACTGTCTTGCACAAGCCAAACACTGGAGCAGCACTCTCTAGACATCCAGATTTCTGGACCAGTACATCTTAAAGAAAGGGACAGGCATTTGGCGCAGCAGTTGAGATACCCAGTCAGGATGCCTGGGTATCAGAATTACAGAGAGAGAAAGGGAGACACAGAGAGACAGAAAGAGCTCTTCCATTCTCTGGTTCACTCCCCAGATGGCTGCAATGGCCAGGGCTGGTTCAGGCTGAAGCCAGGAAACAGGAGCTTCTTCTGGGACTCCCATGTGGGTGTAGGGGCCCAAGCACTTGGTCTAACTTCTGCTGCTTTCCCAGGCACATTAGCAGGGAGCTGGATCAGAAGTGGAGCAGCCAGGATTCAAACCAGTGCCCATATGGGATGACAGCGCTGCACACGGTAGCTTAACCTACTACGCCACAGCGCAGGCCCCTGTATTATTTCTTTCTTTAAATTTTTTGAAAGGCAGAGTGGACAGTGAGAGAGAGAGACAGAGAGAAAGGTCTTCCTTTGCCATTGGTTCACCCTCCAATGGCTGCCACGGCCGGCGTGCTGCGGCCAGCACACCGCGCTGATCCAAAGCCAGGAGCCAGGTGCTTCTCCTGGTCTCCCATGGGGTGCAGGGCCCAAGCACTTGGGCCATCCTCCACTGCACTTCCCTGGCCACAGCAGAGAGCTGGCCTGGAAGAGGGGCAACCGGGACAGAATCCAGCGCCCCGACCGGGACTAGAACCCGGTGTGCCGGTGCCGCAGGAGGAGGATTAGCCTAATGAGCCGCGGCGCAGGCCGCATTATTTATTTCTAAAATGGTTTATTTTAAAGTCATTTATACCATGCCAGGAAGCACAGCCCAAACACACAGTACCAATAAAACATTTTCTCAAGAGGAATTAAATATTTTCCTCTTGATCTTTATTCTGAAAAATTGCTATCTTGTTAAAAAGCACACTTAACAACATCACAATGAATATCAATATCCCCTTGACCTAAATTCACAAATTATTTACATTTGGCTGTGTTTGCTCTATCCACCTAACTTTTCTTTCTGCAGAACCATTTGAAAGTTATAGAAGTCATGCCACTTTACCCTAAATACTTTCTCATGCACTCCAAAGGGGAAAAATCTTTCTAACAACCACCAAACGTTGTCCCACCTAAGAAAATTGGCATGAATTCCAATAACCTAATAAACACTTCAATCGAATTTCTAATTTCCCCAGTTGTTTCCCAAATGCCCTTTATGGACTTTTTCCCACCTGAAATTTAAGCCAGTTCAATTCATTACACTTGGTTATTATGTCTCTCTAGTGTCCTCAGTCTAGGATATCCCGCCACATCAAAAACACAACTTTTTCATGATGTTGACTCATAAAGAAAGACAGGTAATCATATATAGATTGCTCCACACTCTGGGTTGTTCTCCTAACTGATGCTTAGGTTCAGCTTAATGTAGAGGAAATATAAAATCTCAGACCAAGTGCATACAGTGAATGACATGGAGAAACCCCCCCACCAGAGTCTCTAATTTATTCCCACACAAGGCTAGCATTAGGGACTCACCACCCTAGCGAATAAAAATAATTCTCCTACAGCCCATTTACCAACCAGTGATGTCATTGATAAAAGTCCTTGGATCTCTAGAAGAGTGGCCTAAGATTCTTCCAGCATTCATTATAGAGTTGCTAAGGTGGTGGCATCTTCCCATAAATTTGTTACACTGAAATGGTCTTATCTTAACCTGTGTGTTGCCTATGACCAAAGTAAAATGTGCTGGGACTTAGGGTCCACTAAACAGTTAACATAGGCTAGCATTCAGCCCTCACTGACTCACAGAAGAGCCTCATGCTCCAGTGATGTCCTGTCACCTACCTCCCAGCCTCATGAACTTGCTCGATGCCAGGAATGTCCAAATTATTATATGCCCCATTTATTGCAGAGCTTTTCAGTCATGCAGAGTAAAGTAGGAACACATTCAAACCTGAGCAGAGCTCTACCAGGGTACCCTGACTCTCAGCAAGGGACTTCTTACCGAGCCGCTGTCCTTCCCAGAGGCAGAGGTTCTTCAGACCCACCCACCAGCCTTTGTGGGGTGTAAGTGTCTTTCTCCTGGGGCGGGGCTTCAGCCCCTGGGGTGTTGCTTTCTCCATTCCATCAGTGCTTTCCTTTGCACTTCAAGGGCATTTAGTGGCAGGGGAAGAAACGAGAGTGGCAGCCACCTCTCTTGTAATGCTGCTGTCACTCCACTCCCCTCCTGAGGTCACTCTGCTCCCTTTCTATGTCTGCACTTGCTCAAGGACAGGGCACACACATGCTTCACAATTCAGAGTCCCATTTCTTTTCAGAGGACACTCATCTGCTTCTAACAAAAAGGTGGATTACAGCAGTCACCACCTCGGTTACCCAACTCCCAACTCCCCCATCTGCTTTGTGCCCGTCCTGAACTCAGTGCTTCTCTATGTCCTCGCAGCTCCTTCTCAGGCAAAGTTAGCCAGGGACAGCACAGACTGTCCTTCTCGTGCCCGACACCATTCCCCTAGCCTCGCCACAGTATGGTCCTTCCATTCATTTCACTGCCATGTTCTCACCATCTACTGTGTCTCACTAGCATAGAAACCGGGACCAGAATATTCAGAGATGAACTATGGAGTTTTTGGCTCAGGAGGTTTTAAACAGGCTGGGAGACATCTAAACCATGGCGGTAGAAGGCTGTACTTTATTAGAGGGGTGGACTCCAGCTGCCTGGAGGAGGTGGAGAAGACTTCACCTGGTCAGACCAGGTGGTTGGGAACCACCAAGCCCCCACCTTTCTGGCAGACCAACTGGTGTGGTACAATTTTCAAGGAATGGTAAACAGTTAACTGGATTGATATGGTGATCAATGAGACATGAACAGCGTCAGAGGATAAAATCAATTGACTCAGAGGTTCCCAGCTTGACAATGCAGTAATCTAAATGTTAGGGCCATTAACTAATAAAGGAAATTCTCAGCAATAGGATTTGGGTTGGAGCAGATAAGCCATTTATTCATTTATCTTTCAAAAATATTTTTTAAAGATTTACTTATTTGAAAGGCAGAATGACAGAAAAAGAGGGAGAGACAGAGGAGACCTTCTATCCATTGATTCACTCCCCTAACTGCCTGCAACAACCAGGGCCGGGCCACGCCAAAGCCAGAATCCAGAAACCCTATTCAGGTCTCCTACATGGGTAGCGGGGGCCCAAGTACTTGGGTTATCATCAACTGCCTTCCAAGGCACACTGGAAGGGAGCTGGATAGGAAGCAGAGCAGCTAAGGAGCTGAACTGGCACTCCGATATCGGATGCTGATGTCACAAGCAATAGCTTAACTCACAATGCAAGTACCTCAAAAATATTTCTTCAGAGCCTGGTGTTTGCTGCGATCTATGCTAGTTTAGGACATATTAATTTTGAGGTATGCAGAGTATCTAGATGAAATTTTAATTCAACTCACTTTAAACATGAATCAAACTCAAAGGAACAACAGAGGGTGAAGGTATCCATTTAGAAGTCAACAATGTTCCTCCCAGGATAATTCTACTTCTTTGGACCCTATTTTCTGTTTTGATCATACCCTTTAGGTGGACACAATATCTCTCTAGCTGGGTTATTACACATTTGTTTAGAATCTTTAGTCACAGTATAGCCCCTTCTCTGTGGGCCTGGAGAAAACTTGCATCTTATTATATTTGATGCTCTGAGTTCTAGATGTACGCTACCATCCCAGCCTATGGTCTCCTAATTCATTACAGATTTTAAAAAGAGAGAAAAAAAAAGGGGAGCAGGCACTTAGCCTAGTGGTTCAGATACCCATAACCCATATCATAGTACCCAGGTTTGGTTTCCAACTGGGGGTCCTGTCTCCAGCTTTCGATCAGCACACATCCTGGGAGGAAGTGGTGATGGCTCAAGTCATCGGATACTTGCCACCCACCTGGGATTGAGTGCCTAGCTCCCAGTATTAGCCTGGCCCAGCATCAGCTGTTGGTAGACTTTAGGGGAATCAAAGAGCAGATGGGAGCTCTGTCTCTATTTCTCCCTCTTTGCCACTCTCTCTGCCTTTTAAATAAGTAAATAAGTAAACAAATTTTAAAAAGAGTCTGAGTACAAAATTCAGATTCATCTAAATACATAATGCTTAGGAATTGGTTATATAAGAAAACTGAATTATATAGATGAGCTTATTTTTTATCACCTGCTTTATGATTATTAACTCTATTTTAAAATAAACTGTATTTCTTTTTTCCGATTTCATAATTTTGTTTTTATTTCTTTTTACTTTTTTATATGAGACAGACTAAGAAAGAGACCTCCTATCTGCTAGTTCACTCCCCAAATGCCTACAATGGCTGGAGCTGAGCCAGGCTGAGGCCAGGAGCAAAGAACTCAATCCAAGTCTCCCATGTGATTAGCAGGGATATAACTACTTTAGTCACTGTTGCTGCCTCCTAGGTTCTTCCTTAGCAGGAAGCTAGCACCTGCTGAGCTGAGACTCAAACCCAGGTACTCCAATATAGGACACTGACATCTCAGCCAGCATATTGATCAACAGGGTAAATGCCTACCTCTATCACTCTTCTATTTTATGGCCAGGATATTGCTCTGTTGTAATAATGGCTAATTTAACTAAATAAGATAAAATGTGGTTGTCATCAAGATCTTGGCTAGAACACATGAAAGTACCTCGAAAAGTTCATGGAAAATAGAATTAAAAGTTTATTTCTAGGGACCGGCGCCGTGGCTCACTTGGTTAATCCTCTGCCTGCGGCGCCGGCATCCCATATGGGCACCGGGTTCTAGTCCCAGTTGCTCCTCTTCCAGTCCAACTCTCTGCTGTGGCCCAGGAAGGCAGTGGAGGATGGCCCAAGTGCTTGGGCCCCTGCACCTGCAGGAGAGACCAGGAGAAAGCACCTGGCTCCTGGCTTCGGGCTGGTGCACTGCGGCCATTTGGGGGGTGAATCAACAGAAGGAAGGCCTTTCTCTCTGTCTCTCTCTCTCACTGTCTAACTCTGCCTGTCAAATAAAAAAAAAGTTTATTTCTATGCAAAAAATTTTGAAATCCATGTATATGATGAGTCTTCAAAAAGTTCATGGAAAATGCAAATTATAAGAAAACTTCAAAAATTTTTTTGCATCAAAATGAATTTATCTTTTAATTCAATTTTCCACAAGCATTTTGCTCAGCCTTGTAGGTTATCATATGAATGCTGAGATAGCACCAGCCCACCCGGTGTAACCGGTCACAAATGCAGGAAAGAATGAGAGAAGGAGAGGCCAGTACAAGAAGTCTACCAATTGGCAAAACTAAAAATTATAAAACAATAAAATTATTTCCAATACTAGTTCTTTTTTTTAGAACAATCATTAAGCCAATGGTCAAACAAAGGAGCTACATTTGTTGAAGATAAACCAGACAACCTTTGTTGAATCCCTTTATTGAATTCAAGAAGATCAGATCCCCTGTTATGGAAATTCCCAAGCTATTAACATCACAGCCACACTACTTAGAGGGCCTGGGTTCCCGACTTTGGTGACAAACAACGTTGTAATCCTCCCTGAGTCATCCCTTAGACTATGTCACTAAAGCCCAGTAAACAGACACTTTGGCTTTTGGCTGCTGACATACCTCCAGGCTTCCGCGTGTCCCATAAGACAAGGAGTCATTTGTGTGCTCGAGACGTGTGCCTCAGACAGAAGCATAGGTGTTGATAAACCTTCAGAAGGCAAACACTGTATCAGGGACCATCAACCCAACTGCTGAATGGAGGGAGATTCTCCAGCTCCTATTAAGTTTATTGAGGAACAGCTGAGCATTGCAATAGCAACACACAGGACCTACCATATTCAAGGACATTAAGGCAAGGGGAAGTTTTTGAGGACAAAATGAGGAAGATTACATAAATTGTTTTGAATCAACTGTCCTTGACTGCAAGGATCAATAGAAAGGTTGATAGACAGCTGTAGGATGGACATTGCTAAAGAAGTTGTTGTTTTGTTTTGTTTTTGTTTTTGTTTTTTGTTTTTTTTTAATGTAGGGTTGTGGTGGCCTTTGTGTAAGACTGTGATTCTAACAAGCCTTTTGTGACAGTTCTTGATATTAGGCATTCATGCATGGGATCCTTTGCTTTACAACTTCTCAGATTTTTTTTTTAATTGTTTGTTAGGCCTTGACACAAGCAACTCCATTTTGATTTAGACAATCTTCACGGGGACTCAATAGCTAGGATGCAAGTTTAGGGGAAGGAGGGTGTGTTTATTTCCTACGGCTGCTGCAATAAAGTCCCTCAAAGTGGGTGGCTTAAAACAACAGGAATTTTTAATTCTCACAGTTCTGGAAGCTTGTAAGCCCAGACTGAGCTGTGTGCAGAGCCGTGCTCCTTCTGAAGCCTCTAGTGGATGAGCCTCCCCTGCCTTCTTAGCTTCTGCTACTTGCCAGCCTTGGCTTGTGTGTTGCCTTGTATGTCTGTGTCCAAATTTCCCTCTTCCTTTTCCTTTTAAAATGTAATTACTTGAGATACAGAGAGAGACAGACAGAAAGAGCATCCATCCACTGGTTTACTCCCCCAATGCCTGGAACAGCCAGGGCTAGGCCAGGGCCGGAGCCAGGCACCAGGAATGCAATCCAAGTCTCCCTTGTGGATGGCAGAAATGCAATTACTTGAGCCATCATTGCTGCCTCCCATGGTTTGCATTGGCAGGAAGCTGAAGTAAGGAGCCAGAGGCAGGAACCAAATCGAGGAACTCTAATGGAGAATGTGGGTTTAATTATTTAATCAACAGGGCAGGCTAAACGCCCACCTCTGAATTTCCATCTTCTTAAAAGGACACTTTTTACTGAATTAGGGCCCACGCTAATCCAGTAAAACATATTCCTAGTTTCTTTAAATTCACGAAGACCCTATTTTTAAAAATGGTCATGTTCAATGGTAGCGGGGGTTAAGACTTGAACAAATCTTTTTGGGGAGTATAGTTTCTTTAATAGAAGGAAATCACATTTTTTTGCCTTTGTTTTCTGTAATGAAAGGAGACATAAAAATGTGAGTATGTGTGGTTTTCTTTTTAAAGATTTATTTATTTGGAAGAGTTACAGAGAGAGGTAGAGACAGAGAGAAAGAGGTTTTCCATCCGCTGCTTCACTCCACTAATGGTCACAACAGCCGGAGCTGAGCCGATCCAAAGCCAGGAGCCAAGAGCTTCTACCAGGTCTCCCACGTGGGTACAGGGGCCCAAGGACTTGGGCCATCCTCCGCTGCTTTCCCAGGGAGCTGGATTGGAAGTGGAGTAGCCAGAAGGTGAACTAGTGCCCATGTTAGATGCAGGAGCTTCAGGTTGGGGCTTTAACCAGCTGTGCCACAGCGCTGGCCCCAAGCGTGTTTGTTTAAATAAATCCAGAATGTTATAATTTTTTAAAGAAAAATAAGTTATAAAGTTACATAAAATAGGTATTTTCATTATAATTCTAAAATATTGGGATGAATGTTTGTTACAGTGGTTAGATCACTGGGGTGTCCATATCCTGTATCAGAGTGCCTGATTTGAGTGCCACTACCCTGCTCCTGATCCACCTTCCTGCTAATGTGCATCCCAGGAGGGCAGCAGTGATCGCCCAAGTACTTGGTTCCCTGCCTCTCATGTGGGAGACTCAGATTGAGTTCTGGGCTCCTGGCTTCAATCTGGCCCAGCCCCAGCTGTTGCATGCATTTTGGGAGAGACCCAGCTGATGGAAGATCTCTGCATGCCTGACTGTCTCTGTGTCTTTCAAATAAAATGAAAATAAATTTCAAACAATTTTAAAGTAAAATACATCCTAAAATTAAAACATTCACAAATTTAAAAATATTATTGGCATTACTTGATTTTATTTTGAACTTTAACATATGAGTCAAACATGCTAATAAGACTGATGAAGACTTATGGTGACAGAAGCACCATATGGTGGCAGCTGGGTAGATAACCACGCAGACATGAAATCTTTGGGTCCCCCCAAATTAGGTATTGGCAGTAATGCTTTTAGCACTTTCATAGCCTATCACTCATGTCAAACATTTAAGATTCTCATTGCAGAAACATGACATACAAAGAAAACTAAGCTTACATAGATACTTGCAACCCGATAAGTATCCTAGTGTCAGGCGCAAGAAATTCAGTAGATGCCTCACGTAACCAAACACTGGGCGTGGGTATCCCAGTAAGAATTTGTGATTCCAGTTAGCAAACACAGCACTCTACACTGCTTTGAAAAGAACTGCCATAGGTGTTACTTTTATACAACCATCTCTTTCAACGAGACCAAATTTGCTCTATCATCCTTCAATTCAGATGCCCACAGTAAAATGTTTTCAAAGTAATTTGCAGGCTTTCATTTCTTCAGCCTACACCCTGCCTGGGCAGTCACTTTTACAGTCATCATTTTCTCATGGAGCTAAAAGGGTGAGCATTAGGCCCAGGATACTGGAATCTTGCACGAGTGGATTTACAGCCACTCTAAAATTGCAGGTACGCTCTAGCACTGCGACTATTACCTACAAAGCACTGCGAATACAAAGGGCAACAGGACTCCCAAAAGCAAAACCTTGACAACAGTCAGCCTTGCTGTGCAACTGCTCTCCACCAAAATAGAAGTCAAAGAAAAACTAGCAGTCACTTTTTATGCCATTCATCTGGGCTCCCATGAAATTTTTCGAACCTAAGATTTTCCCAATTAGGAGTAGGAAGAGACCTCAGAGAACATCTGGTCCAGGGAAGAAAATACTCAGTGTTTGTGATCCAAAGCAGCCCAAGCCAGTGACCAGCACCTTGTTAAGTCAAGTCTCCCTAGGGCTTTCCACAGGCTGTCATGTGAAGGACATGCTAAGACCCTCTGTTCCCTGACAGCTTGAACCAGTATTGCAGATTCTCAATATTTAGCAGTCATTCTGTGCTTTCTTCCTCCAGAATACTCTTTCCAAATGCCCTGATTTTCCTCTGTGTATCTCCAAGTCTGCTTTTCTTACAAGGTAATGGACACCTGCAACTGGGAACTTGCTCTTCATCAGCTTGTGTGCCCCCAAGACCTAACTCAATGTCTGGTGCATAGTAAGTGCTCAGTAAGCTTTTGCTCAATAACACAAAATAATTCTAGAAAAGATAGTACTAGAGGCTTACCTTTCTAATCAGGGCATAAAGTCATGGCATTGAAGTTTATTAAAGTCACCAAGGGAATGAGATATGATTTGTGATTTCCTGGGGTCAGCAGGAAGGATGGAATTAAAGCATAGGAATCTATTGAGGAAAAACGTAGATGTGAAGGCAAATTCCATTCATCAACAGGGCAGGATGAAGGGTCTGGCTTGAGATCGCTGACCACTACTAGGTATGGCCAAGGGTACTGGGGACCTGGAAATATTGGGGTCCTGATAGAAGCATTTCCCTACTTTCATATGTGACTTAAGGCAGTTCCTACTATTGCTCTCCTCAGGGGATTAAGTTCAAAGGTGAAGGAATTTTGTTACATGCACTGTACTTTGTGGGGCCTAAGGTGTACCTACCACATGCTGATTACCAACAAGGATGACAATGTCGTTTTACATAGGAAACTAATCACAGAACTTACGCGGAGAAAGGTGCCAGTTAGGAGGTGGCGGAAGACTCACCATACATCTGGCTCAGCTCACTCTCTTCATACTTTTCCCACAGTTCCGCCCTGATGACCTCTCAGGCAATTAATTTTGGCCTATCTGGTTCTTTTCCTTTTTCTCTAGCACAGCGGCGACTTTTCATGTGATCCACATTTGGGGCCTTTTTCCTATGTCCAGTAAACTAAGTCACATGGCATGTATGAGAGTTCTTGCGCACAGGCACAAGAGACCACGAAGTGCATGAAATTTAAGATTCAGGGCCCTTCACCTGCCCAGGAATCTTCTGAGGTTCTGAAAGGGTCCTTCACAATTTTGTATTTGTCATTGTATATTATTCTTCATTTGTGTGTATACCTTAGACAAACACACACAGACATTGTATAAACTCTGTACTCCACATCAGGATCCATGATCCCACAGAAAAACCCTACACAAACACAGTCCCTCCCATATTAGCTGTCAGGCAGCCTGACCTGGCTCAGAAAATTCCATTCTCCAAATTCAATCCCTTAGGCTTGTCCCAGGCCCCACCAAGGACAACAGCTCTCTCTGTCTCCCCATCTGTTTATCACAGATTAAGACTCATCTCTGATCTTTCTGAGCTTTTCTTGACCAGGATCTGGGGTTGTGCAGATAAGAGCTTTGTCTTTGGCTTGGCTTGCTTCTTATGTGTGTGTGGTTTTTTTTTTTTTTTTTCCCTGAGATTTCTTCTTTCTAATCATTTTTTTTCTTTTACCATTGAGAATACAATTCTCTCCTGCTTCTAAAGGCACATGTCATGATGCAAAATAGAATTCCACTTGGTAGTAAAAATCATTGTGCTACTGAAAGTCTTAACATAAAACCAAGCAGCAGAATTCAAGGTCAGTCTGTTAAAGACAGATTTCTGAATATTTTTGTCACCCCCTCCATTTTGAAATAACTTGGATTAACTCCAGATAACTAATAAACTTCAGTTCCTCAATTAGTCCAGATTAAATTGGGAACTTCTCCTGTCATTGGGTAATGTTGGGGACATGGCTCCTATGACTTGAGGGCTTCAAGTTCATCAGAGTAGCGAGCTCTTTCCTGCCTCAGGGTATTGGAACTCATTTTTCCCTCAGTCCAAAGCACTCATAACTCCTGATCCCATGAAGGGTGATTCCATCTCACACTTCCTAAGTCACTATTAAACACTGCCTCTGATAAGAGGCCTTCCCCGACTTTCTAAAGGAAACCCACTGTCATTCCCTCTGGGCACATTTTGTTTCCTTCCCAGAATATGTAATCATATATGGATGTATTTACTTTCTTTCTTTCCTTAGATCTAGACTTAGATCTGCCTTTCTTTTCTTTTTGTTATTCCTTCTTAAGATTTATTTATTTGAAAGACGGGGGTGGGGAGAAGAGGGAGGGAGGGAAGGAGGGCGGGAGAGAGAGAAAGAGAGAGAGAGAGAAAGAGAGGTCTTCCTTTTGCTGGTTCACATTCCAAATGGCTGCAATGGCCAGTACTGAGCCAGGCCAAAGCCAGGAGCCAGGAGCTTCTAGGTCTCTCACATGGAAGCAGGGACCCAAGCACGTGGGCCATGTTCCACTGCTTTCCAAGGCACATTAGCAGGGAGCTAGATTAGAAGTAGAACAACCGGGACATGAATGGGCACCCTTATGGGATGCCCGTCCAGGTGGTGGCTTAACCCTCTGGGACACAGCACTGGTCCCAGACATGCCTTTCTTTGCACTACAAGCTCATGAAGGTGGGAACCATGGCCATCTCTTTCTTCACTGCATCCAGAGTGCTGAGCACAGTCCCAGGTTAACACTCTCCACCAACCTCAGAGGAAGGGCCATTGCGGCCAGATCATTCCACTTGCCCTGGATTTTCTCACAGCCCAGACAAGGCACAGAACTCATGTCCCCGGTGCATGGCAGGCTCTTCCAAAACAGGCAGGAACAAGGAACCTTGGTTGTTATCACTACCTGTTTCAGCGTTCATGTGACAGCATGATGGTGTGGCAATTCCAAGGCCTCTACTTCCTCTCCCACCCACGAGTTGCCTAACAGGCTAGCTCTCCAGGGCTTGCCTGCTGACTCAGAAAGGACAGGCCAGAGGCAATGGATGCTATATCCAACTGAATGGCCCCACCAAGCCCTGTGGAGGGCTCTGCTCCACTTGGGACAATGCAATTCCCAGACATGTGTGTCATTTACATAAGTCTTCCCTCACACAGGAGACAGGTGGCAGATGGTCGCTTCAACACTCGGGACAGCTCCTCTGTGTCTGAAAGAGGCAAGGGAGACTTCATCCACCCTGATGCCCAGTAAGGTTTCCTGGATTCAGGCCCCTGCTCCACTCACTCCTCTGTTCTGGCTTTCAGCCCTGCCTTCTCTGCAAAAACCTCAGAGGTTCAGAAGGCCATGGGAAGGTTATATTGGGTTCAAGGCCAGGCTTCACCCAACCCTGGAGCTGAGGGGCTTCCCCTTGGAATCCACTGTCTCGGACTTCAACCTGGGTACATTGTTACTATAGTATAGGTGGGTGTAGAAGGGATGGGGGTACGGGAGGGAAATTCCAGCTTTTTCCTTCAGGAATCTACAGTCTGGTCCAAGCTGGGTTAGTCTTGGCAAAAGATTAACTTGGAAGTTATTTGTTCCGGCTGCCTTTTCCTTCTGTTCATCCCTTCAGAGTGGGCTATCTACAAGGATGCTGGCTCAGGACAACTCAGAAACTGGATCTTGTTTCTAAGATTAATGGAAATGTCTTGGGAATCTTTAAGAGCCCAGTCCTGCATTAGCCTTTAAGGATCTGGCCATCCTTAGAGATTTGAAATCAAAACACGCTCAAAAACAAGGCCTGTCCATTGCAACATTCATCACAAGACAGCTGTGACATGCTTAGTGGTTCTGAGGCCAGTACAGCCCTTTAGTCAGTTTGCCTCGAGACAGCTCTGAAGAGGTTAACCCTGATGCCCCGTACTCATTGTAGCTAGCACAGGTTCACACTGAATGCAGAATGAACCCTTTCTGAGGAGTTTTGCCACTGCAGGCAGAACACTGCAACCCAAGGAAGTTAGCAGATCCAAGAGCAGGTTAGGGCAGAAAATGACTGCCAATTTGGACTTACTTGGACTTTAACACTGCACTGTGTTTGCACTTGTATTTTTGGCATCCGTTGATTGATTGAGAAGATACACAGTGACTAAAAGATGCTACGAATTCAGCTATGCTTTTAAATAAATCTCTGTCTAATTAAATTAGATATGGAAGTATCTACACACATTTTCAAAACATAATGAGTATATTTCTATGAGACATTCCACATTCAGTCTCCAGACAAGGCTTGGCAGACATATGGATGCCTGGATCCCTTACAGCACTCCAGCATCTACAGCCCTCCTATTCAAACTACTGGTCTAAGACACTGTGTCAAAGGACCTGGCCCATCAGGCGAGATGCAGGCAGTCATCGACATGCTCCGTGCAATGCAGTGACAAGCCCAGGCAGTAGTCAGGCCCTCATGAACAAGTAGGGGGAGGCAGAGGGTATGGATCAGGTCCAGAGAGAAAGGCTAGTGAGAGCTACCTGCAGTGTGAAGAAATCCGTCCAGCACAGCAGGCTCAGGGCAGGGCTCTGCTTTGTAGAGAATATTAGAGGTAGGGGTGCTAAAACGAAGCAGGCAGCCACTGATGGATGGAATCACAGGGCACGGTGGGATGCAGTGATTTGGGGGCATACAGGAGATCAGGGCTTACCCTTGGAGCTTGCTGGCAGCAAAGGACATTGGCGGGTATGGAAAGTCAACAGATGTGGCACAGCATGGCATTCTGAGTCTGGAGGGGCATTTGATAAAATTCTCAGAGCTACTGGATGGTGGATAGGGCTGAGCCTGAAGACATATTTCTATCATCAGCATTGTTTCTTCGGTCCTGGGGTGAGACTGAGCCTGCCAGTAGTGCCATCAGAGCATTCAGCTTTAGCAACTGAGGACGGTGACATCACAGGCAACAAGGTGCTGCAGACAAGCCCGAGAAAATGGCAGAACCCCCCACAGCCTTGAAAAACCAACATCACTCAGACTCAAAATATACCAGCACACACGCCCCAAGATTCTGGGCACTCCAGTAAGCTATTCAGAAAAGAGAGAGAGAGTGAGAGAGAGAGAGTGAGAGAGATGCAGAACAATTTGAGTCTCTCCCTTTTTTGCACTCTATGTGCAAAATTGCATTCAGTGGGGGGAAAACATTAATACTTGGGGCCTCACTTCCAAAAAAAGAAAATAAGAGTGAAACAGCTTTATGGGCAGAATCTTTGTGGGCTCTCTTGATTCCAATCCTTATTGTAATTCAGGAGCCAAAGCTTTTCCACACCACCCCCACAACTCAGACTGAGCTGCCTCTGCAGCCTGGAAGGATCTGCTCCTAGAAACAGCCCCCTCCCCAAGCCCTATGGAGCCACTTCCACAGCTTTTGTCTATGCATCAAAAACAGGATGATTCATGTAGATGGCGGTGAAGCTTAAAAAAGGATCACTGAGACCCAGGGATGTTATCTAACTGCAAGTTTCTCAAAAATGCTTTTCACAAACCTCAAAGCACTACCTTTCAAACACACCCAATGGAGCAGCCGGGGAAGGCCAGGACAATAAATTTAGATGAGTAGTGTTCAGAATAGTAAAAAGTTCTAGCAATGGCCGGGAGTCAAACAATGCATCGTGGTGGGGAGGGAATTCTGGCCTGAGACTAGCATTCATGGATGGCAATAAATGCAAGCTTCAGGAAGAAGGCAGATCACAACCCAGAAAAAGGGCAAGCGCACAGCCGGGCGCGAGCCTCGTTATTACTGTGACAGGTGACGCACGGACAACCCCACCTGAAAAGGATTGTGTTTTGGTAAGAGAGGATTATGATTAATCCAGAAGAGAATTTTCAGGTGAAGCCTCTAAGCTTCCTTCTGTTCCAGGCTCACTCATAGTGGCCTAAGGATTCCTGCTCAGACTGGGAGGTTCCACACAGATCTTACCCTGATATAGGCACCCAGCTCCACCCCTACCTTGACACCGGCACCCCTTCTATAAATCTGGTAGGGTAGCCTCTGTCTTTTCTTTCCTTCTGGCCACTCTCATCATAAGACATAGTTTCCATAGGCAGGAGGAGGTATGGCTGGTCCCTTTCCTATTTCATCCCCGGCCCAGGGTAATTTTCAAAGGTATAATTCATCCCACAACTCAACAGTCTTTAATAAACAGTCAGAAGAACAGCACATAACATCTGTGCTATGTGCTTCACATGTGAAGGTTACTGTCTATTGGTTTCTGGTGTGAGGGATACATTTGCTCTTTTACTTACCTACCCACTCCTCCCCTCTTTTTTTTTTTAATATTTTTATTTATTTATTTGAAAGTCAGAGTTACACAGAGAGAAGAAAGGCAGAGAAAGAGAGGTCTTCCATCTGCTAGTTCACTCCCCAATTGGCAGTAACAGCCAGAGCTGTGCCAATCTGAAGCCAGGAGCTTCTTCCAGGTCTCCCACGTGGGTGCAGGGGCCCAAGGATTTGGGCCATCTTCTACTGCTTTCCCAGGCCATAGCAGAGAGCTGGATTGGAAGAGGGGCAGCCAGGACACGAACTGGCGCCCATATGGGATGCAGGTGCTTCAGGACAGGGCGCTAACTCACTGTGCCAGCCCCCCCCCCCTTTCCTTCTAAAGGAACCCTGATCAACCTCTGCTCCTTGAAACTCAAGTGACACATAGGAAATTGACCCCACCCCTATCTCAAAAGGAAGGCTCTGATGGTTCTAAATGGAACATGCTGAGCCTTTCTCCCTGCTAGATTGGCCCAGCGAGGCAGAGACACAGCTTGTAGCCTGACTTTAGCAATTGTTACCCATCTAGAAGCATCCGTGTGACTAAGGTGGCCCAATCAGCCTGAAGGGAGGGTTTTCTCTCTTGCTCTCTCCATCTGGATGTGAACAAAGAAGCATATTGGTCCCGCTGCAGCTGGTAGTCATCACCGTACCCAGAGGGGAGCCACTCTGAGAATAATGCTGACAGCTGGGCACCTGAAGAAGGCTAGGTGTTCAGAAGTCACCAAGAAGTGGGATCTGAGCCCTGATCGTACTGCACCTGGATCCTGCCCTACCCTGGGTCTTCCTGATCTGTGAGGTGATAACCACCCTTATGATGTAAGCTAGTGTGAGTGTTGCTACTTGCATCCACAAAGCATCCTGATACATCTTGAGTGCAGCCCTTCCCCCACTTCTCCTCTTACTTTCTTCCTCTGAAGCTGTCTTGCTCTGCTACCTTTCCAGCTGTGTGGTCTTGGGTAGATCCTTTGACCTCCCTGGGTTTGATGTCCTCAGCTTTAATGAAGGAGTTCAGGCTAGAATGTGCTATAAGATCCCTTCAAATTTTAACACTGATAGTAAAAAGATCATATAGTATCTAATACATCTACTAGAAAGACAAGTGTAAGTAGGTAGGCCACTGAGATTAGTTGAAACCCGTTCAGTCTTCAAACAAAGAGTTGCCAAGGCAGTAAAAGAGATGGCTTGAGAAGAAACCTCCCGTCAACAGCAGGCTTCAAGTCAATGAACACAGAAAATCAATGAGGCGAAAACCATGGACCCCTGAGAATGAATGAAGTGAAAATAAATTGTCCAAGAAATCGTATATTTCCTTTTATACTCAGCCAAATACACACTATATTCCCAGGCACTCCATTGTGCCTCCTGGCTCTGTCTACCCAAAGAAGATAAGGAGAAAGGACCCTCATGCCTTTTTCATGAGAAAAGGCCAGCCGAAAGCTCTGGAATGATTAGAGGAAAGAAGAAATGTTATATGCGTCAGGAGGCTCTGAGTCAATTCTACAGGCATTTGTTTCCTTCTACATTCCTGAGGATGTTTTGTGCAGTTTGAGTTTCCAGTCACCGTGCACAGAAATGGCCAAAGATGTTTCAATTCAGAGTAGTGTTGCTTCAACAAAGGATTGTTTGCAGAGGCCTGCTGCCCCTACACACCTACTACCTCCAATATGTTAAGGATGCAATAAAGGAATCATGATAAGTAGCAGTCAATTTGGGAGTGATAACAGGGGAATAGTATTCTTAAGAACACATTGACAAGCAAGGCATTCTATGTCCTAGGGCAGCGATAACAGTGAGAGCTTGGTAGCAGAGCCTTTAGGACCCAAATCAGGGAGAGGGGAGGATGCTCATTTATGCTGTCTGGGATCCCCTCCAGAGGTCCTCCGTCATATACCATGGTATTGGCACAAAAAAAGAAGATCTACAAATAGCCATTGCATTGATGGGTAAATTGTATGAAAACATCTGAGTGAAAATACTTTACGCAACATGGTATAGAGGAAATTGAACAAAGGTAGGAGCAGTTGGGGATTGTGACAAGGTAGAAGCAAAAATGTGTACACCATTGGTTCTCAGCCCGAGTTGCCCTTAGAATCATTTGGGGAGATTAAAAAATACCACCCATGATGCTCAAACCAGCTCCAAAGTCGTTTTCATTCAGCTGGTCTGCAATGGGACTCAGGACTGGAGATGGTGACTCTGACCTGGCCAGCTCTTGCTGTTGTAGGCATTTGGAGAACCAAAGGATGGAAGATCTCTCTCTCTCCTTTCCTCTGTCTTTCTCTCCCTCTGTGTATAGGCCTTTCAAATAAATAAAAATAAATAAAAATCCAAGATACATAACTTTTTTATGCAAGGATTCTTGCAAAGTATTTCACTTTATTCTCTTTCTGAAAAACTCATGCAAGGGAGTATTTTAGTAAAAGAAAAAAATTGAAACAAAAGTTTCTAGAAAGAGGGAAGAAAACTTGCGAGAATTATGGTGAGCAATTGATTAAGTGAAATGTACAGTTAAATAGATAATAATATTATCTCTAATATAAAAGGAGACTTCTTAAAATAGAAGCTTGCTGTAAGAAAAAGCAGCACTGTTCTCTCTATTCTCTTTCGTGATATCCATTCCCTGTGGTTTTGGAGTATGGCAAAATGCCTTTTCCCTCGGGCAGCACCCGAGCATTTAACAAATGCTCATTGAGCCTTTAGGTACTACAAGCATAGTGCTGGGCAGTCAGTCTCTTTACACCTTTGGAATGGTTTCCATCTATCATCACAGAGACTGTGAGGGAAACATGGATTATTATCACCTTCACAGAGGAGAACACTGAGATCCAGAATGAATTCTGTAGAGCCAGGATCGAAAGGTGGATCTTCTGACACATTGGCCAATGGTTAAAAGAAAAAAAAATCAAAGAATATAGAAGAATTTTTAAGTGACCCAGGTACCCAATGACCTGGAAGAACTGCCAAGAAGCTGGAAGTGAAGGTATACCCAGTGCAAGCCTCCAGTCTCCAGCCATGCAGCCCTCCCAGACAGGGTTCCAATGAGTAGTCCATCACATTCTACGAGGCAGGGACAGTGCCAAGGAGTTTCAGTGCAGTTTTTCATTTAAATTAATAGCCACTGTAAATCTGTGTGACTTTCCTTTGTTTTCCTTGAACGTGTCAAGCCCTTTCCTACCTTTACCCCTTCCTAATTGTGTTAACATTGTGCATTGACCATTTGGAAAACTGTAGTTCACTGAGTTACATAGATCTTTCAAATGCTGACACATTTCATTTTACAAAGTAAAAAAATCACATTCATTAATATCAATATTGATCTTATCACAAGAATGTTTAAGCAATGGTGACCTGTCAAGCTCCAGGTGAAAGAGAAACTTTTTTTTTTTTTTTTTTTTTTTTTTTTGACAGGCAGAGTTAGACAGTGAGAGAGAGACAGAGAGAAAGTCTTCCTTTTTCTGTTGGTTCACCCCCAAAGTGGCTGCTACTGCTGGCACGTTGCGGCCGGCGCGCTGCACCAATCCGAAGCCTGGAGCCAGGTGCTTCCTCCTGGTCTCCCATGTAGGTGCAGGGCCCAAGGACCTGGGCCATCCTCCACTGCCCTCCTGGGCCACAGCAGAGAGCTGGACTGGAAGAGGAGCAACCGGGACAGAATCCGGCGCCCCAACTGGGACTAGAACCCGGGGTACTGGTGCCACAGGCGGAGGATTAGCCTAGTGAGCCGTGGCGCTGGCCAAAAGAGACAACTTTTTGAGAATTCTAATCTTCATTTCAAAGCTCAAACTTCATTATCAGCAACAAATACTGTCAGTTAATCTCCTTAAAGTGCCAGGCTCACTTCATTTTTGGTAGGATGGATGACAGGGGGTGGAATGTCTACCAATTATCTAAGTTTGTATAATAATAACTTTTCCATGAATCATTTTGAAGCAAAAGTGGTGTTCCATGAAAAAATGCAGCTAGTTTAGCTGGCAACTCAAACAACTGCACAAATGCTTTTCCTCAAGATAACTATAGTATTTTGATATGGAACACAAAGTGTTTTACGTTTATTTCCAATTTTCACACAAAATATTTTAAAACATCTATTCAAGGTTCAAGATTAAATGTATTAAAATTAGCCGGCGCCGCAGCTCACTAGGCTAATCCTCTGTCTTGCGGTGCCGGCACACTGGGTTCTAGTCCCGGTCGGGGTGCCGTATTCTGTCCCAGTTGCCCCTCTTCCTGGCCAGCTCTCTGCTGTGGCCCGGGAGTGCAGTGGAGGATGGCCCAAGTCCTTGGGCCCTGCACCCACATGGGGAGACCAGGAGAAGCACCTGGCTCCTGCCTTCAGATCAGCACAGCGCGCCGGCCATGGTGGCCATTGGAGGGTGAACCAACGGCAAAAAGGAAGACCTTTCACTCTGTCTCTCTCTCTCTCACTGTCCACTCTGCCTGTCAAAAAATAAATAAATAAAATAAATGTATTAAAATTAATATATTTTACTGCTTCATCAAGAAAGTTTTCAGAAGTGAAAATGGTATTTGTTTGTTTATTTTTACAAGTGTGAGGTGGTCAAGAATATAGTCTCTACTAGTAGAGTTTGATGATCTTGCTGAGTGACAAACAGTTCTACCTGCCATGGCTTTTACCTCATCTGTGCAAATGTCAATATAGTAGTCTCCCTGGTAAATACCTAAAACTGTGGATGGTACCAAATCTTAGATATGCCATGTATTTACCCTTATATTCTATATGTACATATCTATAATAAGGTTTAGTTTATAAATTAGGCATAGTAAGAGATCAATGATAACTTATAATAAAACAGAACAGTTATAACATAAACCACAATAAAACTTCCAGTATCACTGGTCTTGTCCTTTGGGGCCATAATTAAGTAAAATAAGGATTACTTGAAACCAAGCACTGTGATACCACAACTGTTAACCTGATAACCAAGCTGGCTACTAAGTGACAAACCAGCAGGTCACCATACAGCAGGAATACACTGGAGAATGGGAAGATTCACATCCTGGGCAGGATGGAGGAGCAATGGTGCATGATTTTATCACTCTACTTAGGATGTGGGCATAACCAGAGCTGGCGTTGTGGCACAGAAGGTTAAGCTGCTGCCTGTGATGCCAGCATTCTATATGAGTGCCAAGTTGAGTCCAGGCTGCTCCATTTCTGATCTAACTCCCTACTAATGCATCTGGGAAAGCAGTGGAAGATGGCCCAAGTGCTTGGGTCCCTGCCACCCATGTGGGGAGACCTGGATGCAGTTCCAGACTCCTGGCTTCAGCTTGGCCCAGACCTGGCTATTGTAGCCATTTGGGGAGTAAAACAGTGAATGGAAGATCTTTCTCTCTGTCTCTTCCTCTCTCCTCTGTAACTCAACCTTTCAAATAAATTTTTTAAAAAAGAAAAAAGAAACATAGGCTTAATTTAAAACTCAGGAATAGTCCACTGCTGAAAATCTCTAGTCTGAAAATATGGAAAGCAAAACCATGGCTATGGGGGGGATGACTATAGAATGAAAACAGGAAAATAACATCTCAGCCTTATTATGTAAAGAACCTTGACTTTGTGGACTCCCTGAAAGGGTTATAGCCCCTACTCCTACCTCCTGCCAAGGGTCTGGAGACCACATGTTGAGAACTGTTTTCCTCACCAAATGGCTCACTGTAGCTTTCCATCTCATTGGCCTGGTCACTTCTTCAGGTTTTTTTTTTTTTTTAATCTAAGGGAAACAAATTTCATGTTTTTTATGTACACAGTTTTAAGAGCATAATGATACATTCCACCCTACCCTCCTCTGTGGGGAGCAACTGAGACTAGACTAAGTTACTGGAATTAAGACTTATTCTATGCATCTGCTCTCCCATAATATGGCGCTGGGGAGGAGCAAACAACTACGCAGCTGCCTCATCAGTTGGATAAGCTGCAGGAGCTGATCCTGCTCCTGATTGGAGGAGAGCAGCGTGCTCGGTGTGTGGGTAGCAGAGTTGGGATTGGTGGAAGAGGACTATAAAGGAGGAGAGAGACACCATGCACCAGGAACATCTGAAGGAACACCTGAGCAGCCCCCGAGAGAGCCAGCCGGCTGGCCGGCAGTGTGCCGCTCCTCCGTGGAAGTGGGGAAAGTGGCAGGGGGTACCGCCCCTCCACGGAGGTGGAGGGGTCGGCAGCCAACCCGGGAAGGACCAGCAGCCAACCCGGGAAGGACCAGCAGCCAACCCGGGAAGGACCAGCAGCCAACCCGGGAAGGGCCGAGCAGACAAAAGAACAGCGCAGGGTCCTGTGTCATTCCTCTGCAAAGAGGGGGAGTGACACTCCTCCCTCCATCCTTTGCTTTCTCATTTTTCTTTTAATTTGTTCAATGACATACTTTCAATGTACTTTATAACCACAATCTTAACCCTCCACTAAATAAAGATCTCAACAAGTGGTAAATAGAAAAAATCCTGTTCCTCAAGAGTATAGACAAGGGCTATAAATAATAATCAAATCTCAGAAGATCAATTTTATTCATATATATTACTCTTTTTATACTCAGTATATTAGTTACCATAAATCAGGGAAAACATGATATTTGTCTTTTTGGGGCTGGCTTATTTCACCAAGCATAATGGTCTCCAATTGCATCCATTTTGTTATGAAAGACAGGATATCATTCTTCTTTATGGCTGAGTAGTATTCCGTTGTATATACATACCACAATTTCTTTATCCAATCATCAGCTGATGGACATCTGGGTTGATTCCATATCTTAGCTATTGTGAGTTGAGCTGCAATAAACATAGGGGTACAGATAACTCTTTTTTTTAAGATTAATTTATTTATATATTTGAAAGTCAGAGTTACAAAAGAGAGAAGGCAAGGCAGAGAGAGAGAGGTCAGTTTTCCATCTGTTGGTTCGCTCCCCAGTTGGCCACAACAGCCAGAGCCATGCCAATCTGAAGCCAGGAGCCAGGAGCTTCCTCCAGGTCTTCCTATGATGGTGCAGGGGCCCAAGGACTTGGCCCATCCTCCATTGCTTTCCCAGGCCATAGCAGAGAGCTGGATCGGAAGTGGAGCAGCCAGGACTCGAACCTGCGCCCATATGGGATGCCAGCACTGTGAGCGGCGGCTTTATCCGCTACACCATAGTGCCAGATAACTTTTTCATATATTGATTTCTTTTGGTTTGGGTAAATTCCCAGGAGTGGGATGGCTGGGTCAAAAGGTAGATCTACTTTCAGATTTCTGAGGAATCTCCATATTGTCTTCCACAGCTGCTGTACCAGTTTACATTCCCACCAACAGTGTATTAGGGTATCTTTTTCCCCATATCCTTCCAGCATTTGTTACTTTTTGATTTTTAGATGACAGCCATTCTAACTGGGGTGAGGTGAAACCTCACTGTGGTTTTAACTGCATTTCCCTGATGACTAGTGATCTTGAGCATCTTTTCATGAGTCTGTTGGTCATTTGTATTTCTTCCTTTTAAAAATGCCTGTTCATATTCTTAGCATATTTCTTAACCAGATTGTTTGCTTTTTTGTTATTGAGTTTCTTGAGCTCCTGGCCTGGTCACTTCTACCATGACACTTGCCATAATATGTAATTATCTTTATGTTTCTTATTTGTATCTCTTTCTCTATTTTGAATATAAGTTCCATACGAGCCCTATTTCCCCAATATGTGTCTCAGCGACTCACACTGTAGATGCTCAATGAGTTTTAGTTGATTAATGAATTTTCCATATAAAGTAGCCAACACTAGTGGGGTTGGCTCCCATCCAAGATCAAGAAGGGAGGAAAACACAGGACTAAGGTTTGAACTTAGCCTCCTGCTGACTCTTCTGCACGTATCATCAACAAGGGAAAGAAAGTTCACTAGAAAGGAGCCTCCACAAAACAATATTTGCTTCTTGGCTACAAGAAAGAATAGATTCCCAAATTGCAAGATCTGCAAGGATAACTTTCTGGCTTTGGTTTGACTTGGCTGCTTTTATTATTTATGCCCAGGGCCAGTGCTGTGGCATAGCAGGTTAAGCCACAGCCTGCAGTGCCAGAATCCCATATGGGCACCGGTTTGAGGCCAGCTGCTCCACTTCCAATCTAGATCCCTGCTAATGTACCTGGGAAAGCAGTGGAAGATGGTCCAAGTGCTTGGGCCTCTGCACCCACATGGGAGATCTGGAAGAAGATCCTTGCTCTTGGCTTCTACCTGGCCCAGCCCTGACTGTTGCATCCATTTGGGGAGTGAACTGGCAGATGGAAGATCTCTCTGCCTTTCAAATAAATAAATAAAATATTTTTTTAAAAAAATATTATTATGCGCAGCTAGAACCCTGGTCTTTGGGGACAGACATTTGGCACAACTACCAAGATGCTGCTTGAGGAGCTAATAAAACCCTGCCACAATAATCGCAGAGCCTTTATCCAGGCAGTGAATAAAGAAATAGCTCATAGCCAGTGACTTCCTTGGCTCATCCTCTGTGCTGAAAAAATAAACCAGGAGGTAGATGTTAAATGAGAATTGAGACACCTTCATCCCACAACAGTGTCTGGGTTCAAGTCCCAGCTCTGCTTTCCATTCCAACTTCCTGCTAATGCATACCCGAGGAGGCAGCAGGTGATGCCTCAAGAACTTGGGTCTCTGTTACCCACACAGGAGATGCAGACTGAATTCCAGAATCCTGGTTTTGGCTTACCCCGGCTTCAGCTATTGCAGCATTTGGGGAGCGAACCACTGGACAAAAGATCTCTCTCTCTCTCTCCCTTTCTAATAATAAGAAGAAGAACCTTTAGATATTTGGGGGAGGAATCTGTGCTCCACAATCTGGAAAAGGCGGTTATGTGCCCAAACATACACTTTACTCTCAGCCCCTCCTAGCCGCACCCTATTGCCCACAGCTTCCGGCATGCAGCAATGGTTGTAAGTCATTGACTTATTTCTTCACACCACTCATAGACATAAAAAGGTTACCTTAAGAACCTGATTCCTTCCATTCTGCCTGTTTAAAAAAAAAAAGAAATAAAAGAAATAAAGAAAGAAAGAAAGAAAGAAAGAAAGGAAGGAAGAAAAAAGAAAAGAAAAGAAAAGAAAAGAAAAGAAAAGAAAAGAAAAGAAAAGAAAAGAAAAGAAAAGAAAAGAAAAGAAAAGAAAAAAGAACCTGATTCTTTAGACACACACACCCCTCCTCTCCCACCCATTCCCACACAGGTGCAATATCCCACTGCAACATCTGAATTATCAAAGCTCACAAGGATCTGAGCTCACTGGGCTGCACTTGACCACCCTTCAAACTCACCTACATCAGTGAGGGTAAGAGACAGCCAAAGACCAGGGTTCCAATACTATCCTATTCCTCAGCCTGGGTCATCTCCCCTGTAAAATGACCATGTACCTAAGAGGTCTAGCTGCAAGTATGGCTTCCATTCCAGGTCGCAGAGAGTCAACCACTATCCCATCAGCCCTACAATCTGCCTTTTAAAAGAACTCAAACATATGCCTGGAGTGCCCGATTTTGCTCATCTCCATCTACCTGTCCAGAGAAGCTGCAAAGCTTGTCGGCGCCGTCAGCCTTGAAACAGCAAGCAAGGAAGGAGCCCAGCACTGCCCTCTCCTCGCAGCACGGGGAGGCCAGAGGTGGCTCAGGAGCTGGCGCACACGTGGGCTCCGCAGGCTCCGGGCAGGCGGGTTGGCCGGCGGCGCAGGTGGGGCCTGCTGGGGCTGCTGAGCTCCCGTCCCTGGCTCAGAATTGTTTGCCTGTGTTGCTGGCTAAATCTTCAAAGGCACGAGAGGAATGAGCCAGGGTTCCAGCCGTGCATTATCAGCAGACACGCCCCCCTTTCCCCAGCCAGGGCCATAATCCCCTCTTTGTGCTCTCCGTGAGCGCCCAATCATTTGTAATTCCTCTTCCTTTTCCAGGTTCAAAGACACCCGGGAGACCTGCCTCGCTTGCTAAGTCCCTCTCAGCCGCCGCCGGGTGCTGAATCCAGCAAGCCCCTCGGCCCGGAGAGCCCTAGGAGCGGGGATGCAGTCTGCTGGGCGGAAGTGGCCCAGTCAGGTCCTGGGGAATCCTGTGGCAGCCTCGTTGAAAGTGAAAGTGGCTCTGCTTAAAGGACAACACAAATCCCTGTGTCTGGGTGGAGGTCCCAGGGGAAAGGATTGGCATGAGCTCTGGCTTTCAGATGCACTCACAGCCCAGGAGGCCAGGAAGTGGACGCAAGAGTAGACTGGAGGTACTGGGATTAAAATGTCTACGCTGGGGTCCGTGTCATCCCACTGGATGTGGCAAGGTCAAATTTAGAATAAGAAAGGTCTGTAAAAGAAAGGAGGAGATTCAGGGCAGGAAAAGTAAACCTTCAGTGACCCTGAGCTGGGGGCCAGGCACTGCTGTAAAGGGCTCAAAGGCAATGCAGCACTTAGTCTTAACACAAGTCTCGGAGATGTATAAGGTTATTACTCCCAATTTGCAGAGGAGATCATCAAAGAACAGATATTAAACAAGCCTGCAGTCGAATACAGAGACTTCCCTGAGTGCTACTCCTTTTTTGTTTGTCTGTTTTTGCAAAACCCGGCTGGTCCTTGGGATTGACCTGGCTATGGGTGAATTCTAGCTCCACTGATTAGCCAAGTCTAAATCCCTCTGAGGTCCAGTTTATTTCTCAGAAAGGGGGCGATCATTGAAGACACTTCAGGAATGTTGTAGAAATCAAATGAGAGTGTGTGTTTCTACAGACTTTGCAAAGTAGACATCCTTGGAGTGGGATGGTGCTTTAAATCCATCTCCTAAGAAGGGCATGGGGTGCCTCTCATCACCCACAGATAAACTTGCACCCTAATCTTCTTGTGCAGGCATTAGGAAAACCTCTATTTCAAGCAGGCCTCCTTCTCCTTTAACAGCATGTGTTGAATATACTACTGGACTCAGGTTGCTTCCTCCCAAGCATTTCTTTGAAAATTGGAAACAAATGACTAGGCAGCATATTGGCTCAACGGCTAATAAATTAGTCTAGGAGAAGAAAAATAAATGTTGGTCTTCTTTACTTTTTCCCTCTCTCCCTTCTTTTCTGTTTCTTTTGAGAGAGGCTCTCTGCCTGGTTCATTCTGCCAAGTGCCTGAAATGGCTAGAGAGCCTAGAACTCAATCCAGTTCTCCCATGTGGGTGGCAGGGACCCAACTACTTTGAGCCGTCACCACTGCCTCCCAAGGTGTGACTTGGTAGGAAGCTGGAATCCAGAGCAGAGCTGCACTTGAACCCAGGAACTCTGATACAGGATGCAGGTGTCCCAGTTGGCATCTTAACTGCTTGGCCAAACATCTGTTTCTTTTTAAAGCCACTGGCTATTGGCTTTGTCTTTATTCACTGCCTAGTTAAGGCTCTGAGATGATTGTGGTGAGGTTTTCTTAGCTCCCCACACCTGTTTTTGAAATCCTATTTGAGGAAGTTCTGCCATCAATCAGAAAAGCTGAGTTAGGATCCTTCTGGAAAGGAAAAGGGAGCATACAAATACTTCTCTTGGATTCTAGAACCAGCAAGCAATGCCTTTGGCAAGGCACACTGTGGTATATACAGGCTCTGGGGTCTACTTCAATTATCTGTGAACAGTGCTCTATGTATAGCACAGTAAGAAGTTTGCTCTTGAAGTTATTAGTCAAGGTTGTTGCCTGTGGCCCTATAGCCTAGGAAGATGCATACCAGAGCTTTCACTAAGGCCCGAGAATCAGGAAAACGCATCTTTCCAAAAACTGGAATGCCCTCTCCCTATGAAATTATGAATTCTGCTTTTTTTTTTTTTTTTGACAGGCACAGTGGACAGTGAGAGAGAAAGAGAGAAAGGTCTTCCTTTGCCGTTGGTTCACCCTCCAATGGCCACCACGGCCGGTGTGCTGCGGCCGGCGCACCGCGCTGATCCGAAGCCAGAAGCCAGGTGCTTCTCCTGGTCTCCCATGGGGTGCAGGGCCCAAGGACTTGGGCCATCCTCCACTGCACTCCCTGGCCACAGCAGAGAGCTGGCCTGGAAGAGGGGCAACCGGGAAAGAATCCGGCACCCCGACCGGGACTAGAACCCGGTGTGCTGGCGCCACAAGGCGGAGGATTAGCCTATTGAGCTGCGGCGCCGGCCTGAAATTATGAATTTTGAAAATGAGAATATTTTCCTTAATTTTATAATTTATCATATTCTCCATTTTGCTCTGAAAACCAGAAAACTTAGACTCAAATTTGTATTTTAGCAGCAATGTTAACTTTTATGATCTAGGTATCTCTATACCATCTTGGATTGTGGTCTTCCAATCCTATCTATATTTTCTCTAGCCCTGATGCAATATTTTTGCAATTGTTATATAGGATATATTCTAGATACTGCATCCAGTCCATTGTGGAACATGGTAAGGAATAGAAATATGTTTTTCTAAAAACCCTCTCAGATCCACACATTAACAAGTATCTAAGGAAGAGTTGCTGGTACTGTGATCCTGGTTCTCGCGTTTGCCTGTAGAGACAGTGTTATAGGAATTCAATGAGAATTAATGATATAGCTGCTCCAGAGAACATTAAGCTCCTTCAGAAGCAAAGACTATATCAATAAAGCCACAACAACCCAAGAAGTAAATATTCTTCTAAAACCAAGTAATGATTTAGCTCTTGAATACTGTCTTCCCCAGGCCCTGCCTTGCCTTGCTCAGCCCCTGTGGCTCCTGTTGCTTTTATTTTTGCAAGACTGTTTTTGTATTTTTCAGGTAACTTACAGAATTGCCCCTTAAGATTTAAATTCAGAATACCTAGTTGGCAAAGCAAAAGCCAAATGATCAGATGTAATAGTATTTATCATTATCATGTGTTCAATATATTGAAGAGTCTGCTTTTATTCTGTATTGGAAGACCAGGAAAGTAAGGTATTTCTATCCAAATATATTCAAGTGGCAGGAAATCAGACAGCACCAGGGCTGATGCCACCTGAAGCTAAATTATCACTTAATATACATAGTGAGCAGCTGATGTCCAGAAGTGAGCATCAAGCTTCTTGCTAACATGATGAGCAATGGCCATCTGTCCCCACAAAGCCAGGCAGCATGACCTTCAGGCCCAGCATTGCTAGCACTGCTCTTCCCCATGACGGAGGATGAAAGAGCTGCTCTAATAATTTTCTGTTATTAGCAACAAAAACCAAAGTGCTCATCCCTGGTTTTATTACATATTTTTTCCTAACAACAAAGAAATACAGGAAGAATCAACAGGAACCTGGACAGCAAGTGAAAGCTTAGAGCTGTGTGATTCTATTTTCTTAGAAGGAAGATGTATGCATATAATTAATATGCAATCAAAGAGCAAAGCAGAGCACATGCATTATACTCGAAACTCCTTCATGTTTTATTAATTTAAACTACATGGAAAATATCTAGCTGGAACAAAAGCCATGGCTCAAAACCTCAGGCCACTAAACCTCTCTTGACAAACAGCAATCATCGTTCTAAACTCTCAGAGTACTGCTATTGGCATAAAGAAAGTAAACAATAAGAGAAGTAGGTGAGAACAAATCATGACAAAGATAGAAGCTTGCCAGTGAAGAATCTGTAATCTAGATTGCCTGATTAAATCCTTATGTGAATTGAATGTATTCCCCCATTTGTCTCCTGCATTCTTTTCTAGGATCCTGAGCATCACCAGCACAAAATGGGAGGGGGAGGGAGTAAGCGGCTGCTTCTCAGTGGGAATCCATCACTTGACTGAGAGTAAGATAGCCATGTCCAAGATCAACAACACCAGACATTATAAAATGTTTCTCTAAGCCTCAGCGGTTCTCACAATATCAAGCAAATATGTATGCATGTGTTATTTTTGTAAAGAATTCTGTTTTTCAATAACCTTTTACTTAGCTCTCGGGATTTTTTTCTGTAAAAAGTTATTTAAAAAAAAATGTAAGTCATTTCCTAAGAATTTGGTTCAACAGACTATTTAAAGAACTAGGAAACACAAAATATAGGAGTTAGTTGGAGTATTCCCTTAGTACGTATTAGACCAATGAGCTATGGTGTAAGCCATAGGACCACTTTGCCCTCACAAGAGTCTGGGTCCTGGGCAGCTTTGGGGTAGTTCAGCAACTCAAGGTTACCCTCATGGGCCCAAATGCTTCCCATTCCTTGGTTTCACTGTGCCTATGTATTAGTTATTCAACCTAATATTTGTCAGCTCAGAGGCCCCCGTTGGCTAACAAAATGCTGGGTCTCATAGTCTTTGGCTGGCACCCTTGCAGGAAAGAGAGGGGCAGAGACAAAAAGTTTGCCCTTGCTGGGAATCTGATTTATTATGGAAAGAAAGTCCTGCCGGCGCCGCGGCTCACTAGGCTAATCCTCCGCCTAGCGGCGCCGGCACACCGGCACCGGGTTCTAGTCCCGGTCGGGGCGCCGGATTCTGTCCCGGTTGCCCCTCTTCCAGGCCAGCCCTCTGCTGTGGCCAGGGAGTGCAGTGGAGGATGGCCCAGGTGCTTGGGCCCTGCACCCCATGGGAGACCAGGAAAAGCACCTGGCTCCTGGCTCCTGCCATCGGATCAGCGCGGTGCACCGGCCTCAGTGCGCCGGCCGCAGCGTGCCGGCCGCGGCGGCCATTGGAGGGTGAACCAACGGCAAAGGAAGACCTTTCTCTCTGTCTCTCTCTCTCACTGTCCACTCTGCCTGTCAAAAAAAAAAAAAGAAAAGAAAAAAAAAAACAGGCATAGAAGGTTAGGAATCCAGGAGTGAACATGAGTAGGAACAGGAAGCAAGAGGACAGGCCTTGCCAGAGATGGAGGCCAAGAAGGGATTCCTGAGAAACCCACAAAGGATGCCAAGAGAGTGTCATTTGGGACAACAGTGCCACCCAGGGAGGACCAGTGCCAGATGTCAGTGGTGTCTCCCAGCTCTCTGCACCCCACCCTCTGTCTGACCATCAGGAGCCAAAGCAGTAGTCAATGAGTGTGAGAAGGGAAGCAAGGACAGGAGCAGGAACCAGCCCTGGCCCTCCCGGATGGGTTTCTGAGAAACAGGCCCACATCGCAGAAGACAGAAGCTGTTGTAACGGAAAATTAAACATTTTGAAATTGCACTGGGCAGAACAATAGATGTGTGGTTGGGATTTTGGTTATTTAAGAATCACCATCAAGCAATGTAAAATGGTGTAATGATTGCAGAAAATAGTATGGTGGCTTCTCAAAATGTTAAACACATGTCCACATCCTAGTCTTCTTGAGGGCAGAGACCAAATCAAACACTATGTTTTTGCTGGACACAGGGCTTAGCACATGATATATGCTCAACACACAGTTGTTCAGCTGTGATAGCCACGCATGGAGCAATGTAAGAACAACAGACTCTGGTATAAAAGCTTCCAGTGCACAGTTATATCCCTGCCGATGACTGCTGAACTCTGCCCACTTCCTTGGTAGGCAAACAGGCCTTTAGGCTCTTTAAAGGAGAAGATCTAACTTCCAAGCAAGAAAAGAATCAGATCATTCTCTGTGGTAGCTACATGATGAAATTTAGAATTTTTTTTTATTCTTTTTTTTTTTTTTTTTTTTTTTTGACAGGCAGAGTGGACAGTGAGAGAGAGAGACAGAGAGAAAGGTCTTCCTTTGCCGTTGGTTCACCCTCCAATGGCCGCCGCGGCCGGCGCACTGAGGCCGGCGCACCGCGCTGATCCGATGGCAGGAGCCAGGAGCCAGGTGCTTTTCCTGGTCTCCCATGGGGTGCAGGGCCCAAGCACCTGGGCCATCCTCCACTGCACTCCCTGGCCACAGCAGAGAGCTGGCCTGGAAGAGGGGCAACCGGGACAGAATCCGGCGCCCCAACCGGGACTAGAACCCGGTGCCGGTGTGCCGGCACCGCTAGGCGGAGGATTAGCCTAGTGAGCCGCGGCGCCGGCCCGAAATTTAGAATTTTTAATGTCAACTTTTTGGTCTACAGAATGATGTGACTTCCAATCTATGAAAATCCATGCTTATTCACTACTTTGACAAATATTATCGAACAATTACTATGTACTAGAGTCTGGGGATATATTGTTGAGCTTGATACAGAGGGTCTCTGTCCTCAGTTTAAGGGGAGTGAAAAGGAGAGACACTAAATCAGCACTATTTTGACAGTAATTCAAGGGAACACTTGCCAGTGCTAAGGGAGTCAAGGTCTGTGTGAACCTCACTAGTGGGGGATCAGAGGGAGGTTCATGGAGGAGAGCTACTTAACCTTAGCACCAAAGGGGGAGTTGACGTTCCCTTACTTAGAAAAAGTTCTCCGGAAGCTTAAATATAAGAAAATCTTTGCACGCAGATATGACATTAAATGTTCATGCAGATGCAAGGAATGACTTGTTTAAAACATTAGCAAGGAATTAAGGAGAAGGCAGAGAAAAATAACCAGGAGTGACATGCATTGCTTTAGTATCTGTAAGAGGGCTTGAAGCTTTAATTGTGAAACAGAAAATCAAGTTTGGTTATCTCCTTAGTTGAGAAAATTAATAAATCTATTCTTATATTTCAGTGCTCTGTGTTTTTGGCTAGCTATGAGGCTTAAAATAGAAATAGTTGGTGCTTACAATTCAGTTCTAGACCATAATTTTTCCCCCCAAGCATCTTGAAGGATTTTTATATGAAAAGCCTTTATGAGTACAAATTTTTATAATGAATCTGCAAAGTCACTGTATTTACTTACAAAAGTAAATACTCATAGATTAGTCAAGTTTTTAAAAATGAGAATTTACCTTTTATCTAAGATTCTGCATATGCTCACTTGCTTATGTACTGTTGGAGAGTGGCCCTAAATAGTTACTACACTTTGCTTTTATTCCTCCTTGATTTTGTTACTAGAGTAATAAAAATGTCAAGCTAAGGGAACAAATCACTCCTAAGGCTTCTACATAGTGGTTGCAGAAATAGCAACTGTATGCTTTTGGGATACATGGTTTACTACTCACTACTGGCAAAATAGGGTCTGCCTCCCAGCTGTCCCATTAGCCCCCAATGGTCTCCCTCCCACAACCGCTGCTACCCATGCTTTCAGTGGGGCCCAAGGCTCAGCTGACTACCAGTGAATCTGTTAAATGGCTTAAATACAGGTTCCCTACCCCACCCTCAAATGGTATTCAGTAGGGAAGGGGGGTCAAGGAACATGAATATTTGTCCCGTCCCTACATGCAAAGCACAAATTGGGCCCCACTGCTAACCACTCCTTCCAGAGCCACTTTGTACTGGAGGCCTTGCCTGAAGCTCCCAGTTGCCCTCCCTGAACTCCCAGGCATCACATTCTTGCAACTTGGACCACAGCGCCCAGCACCCTGCAATGCCAGCTTCCCTGCCTCTCCTCCTCCCTTCCCCTTAGGAATCCCTCTCCAAAGCAGGATATCCATCACATTACTGGTCCTATTCTAGCAAGAGGCAAAGAACCTCGTAGTCATTCGCACATGGTTGTGGAGTGAAGCAATACATAAGCAACTCAGGAGAAGGAGTTCACTGTTTATTGAAGTTAAGGTTAAGATGAGGATGGCCCTTTCTTTCTTAGGTGTATCTACTAGAACCTTCTTCATTTCTCCTTGCAGGTGGGCTGTCATCTCCAGGAGCCAGCCACCTCCTTCCGGCCCCAAAGGGAAGGCCATTGCTTTATGGGCTCTGACCAGGCTCAGCTCCACCATGTTTCTTTTCTTTGACATGGAGAGGAGTTACAATATTAAATTTCACCATTGGGGGCCAGCATTGTGGCTCAATGGGTTGAGTTGCTGCCTGGGACACCCGCATCCCATATAGGAACCAAGGTTCAAGTCCTGGCTGCTCCACTTATGTTCCAGCTTCCTGCTAATACACTTGGGAAAGCAGCAGAAGATGGCCTAGGGAGTTGGGCCGCTATCACCCATATGGGATACCTGCCTGAATTCTAGCCTCCTTGCTTAGGTGCCCTGGCTGTGCGAGGGAATTTGAAGAGTGAACCAGCAAATTGAAGATCTCTCTCTCTCTCTCTGGGTCTCCTTCTAACTCTGCCTTTCAAATAAATAAATCTTTTTAAAAATAAGTAAGTAAACTTCACGCGCCAAATTTCAGAGTGGCGGTACCAGGCTCTGAGAGATGCCAGATTTGAGTAGAAGAGAAGCATCTGCAATTTGGTGGAGAATTCTGAATATACACACCATAAGAAATGTGCCATGTTCGGAGAATTTACTGTTAAATTAGACACTGAGGTATTAACGATTTTCTGAGATCCTCCCCATAACTGGAGGGCAAAAATGAAGGCAGAAGAAATGAAACAGGAAATAAATGCGCACTCAGGGCACCCCTCAAGAGCTACATGGGATTTGGGTGGGCAGACCCGCGGCGTGGAGTGCGCTCCTGAGAGGCACTGAAACCGCTGCTCCGTGCGGGAGCAAAATGCATGCGAGGCGCAGTGCCCCTTCCAGAAAATGGAAGAGAAAAAGCCCCTGAAGGCCGTAGCTATTTAGGAATGCCCGCATCGCCGCTCTTATTTACCAGCGCTGGGCTTAAGCCGCGCCGCCTACGCATTCACAATATAAACAGGAAGGATTAGCGTGACCCTCGTCCCGAAGGGCCGCAGCAGGCTGGGGAGCGTCCAGGCGACCTTGCATCCTGAGCAGCCTGCCTGCCCCTCGATGACAAACGTCCCAGATTCGCGCATTCTTTTGTAGTCCATGGGAAAGCACGGCTAATCCGCGCAAGCCCGCGCGCACACGGCCCGGCCCCATTCAGCTCGCAAGCACAAAGCGCGGGGCTGAGCCCCGACCGCTGCCCGCCCCCCTCCCTCCCCGGCCTGGCCCGCGCCGCTGGGCCTCTCCTCCACGTGCAGGCGCCGCCTCGAGGGCCTCGGTGCGAAAGCGGGGCGGCCAAATCAGTACAAGTGCGGCAGAAAAACAGGGTTGATCCGGTTGGTCTCCCTCCCCCACCCAGGTCTCCCCGGCGTCCCCCCTACTTGGGAATACCACCTGCTCTGCTCCCCTCTTCCATTCCCGAGGTTAGTGCCCGACTCTAGAAGCCTTACAGGGAGCGACTGGCTGTCCTAACAAACCCTGTTTAGTGGGTGCGTTTTACAGAGAAACTGAGGCGCTGCCCACAGGCACAGGACACAGCAGCAGGCTTCCGGGTGCAAGTTCTTCACCACGGGACTGCGCATTGCTGTCAGCACAGAATTCCTCTGCACGCTGCCCCGACATTAAGTACATCTGCGTTTCCCTCTCAGCTGCCTCATTTGGAGAGAATGCACATGCCAGTCAAGTGAAGCAGAGCTGGGAGCGATGGTTCGCATCAAAACGGGTTTTGCCCAGGCAAAGCCTGGCCCTGAAGGAAGTTCTCAACGAGGGAGAGTGTCCATCGGCATTGGCTCTGGTTTGCCCATTGAAGAGGTTGGGGAAGGATCTCCACCTTGGAGAAGGGGTTCACTTTTAATTATTTATTTGAGAGGCAGAGAGAGCAAGTGCATTCCCATTTGCTGCTTCACTCCCCCAATACCTGTGTTGGTTAAGGCTGGGCCCACATGAATGGCCAGAACCCAATTACTTGAGCCATCACCATTGCGTCCCAGGAAGCTGGAGTCAGGAGCCCCAGCAAATCTGGGCCGTCCAATATGGGACGCGGGCGTCTAAACTGTGCCAAACACCTGCCTTTTGAACGCGTTAGAGACCAAGCATACACTGCAGATGGGAGCACGAATTGGAGCACACGGATAAGGGATGATGTGGAAATACTTATCAAAAGCCATCAAACCTGTATTTTTTTTCCCCAACAGTTCTACTTAGGAGTTAAGATTTATCTTAAGGCAATGAGTTATAAAATGCCAAATAATTTGGATAGAAGAGTTAATACAAAGTAACACTACTAATAACTCATAGCACCAAAAGAATGAAAGCACATCTAGGTGTCCATCTCTGGCAGACTACATAAACTGTGATAAGCCATACAAAGGAAAATCACTTATAATATATTGGAAGCAGAAAGAAAGCAAATTTTAAAAGAGGACGCATATCACAATTCTGTTTTGAAAAAAATACATAAAGAAATAGGTTTAGAAGGGCATACCAAATGCTAATTGTTTAATGCTCAATGGTTTTGAGTCCATTTTGTTTTCTCCTGTTTTTTTAATGAATATTCTAATGTACCTTCAATGAATGTGGATTTTTTTCTGTCATTAAAACATGTATTTGAAACAGCTCACTGTAAACAAAGGAAAATAAGGGAAGTGTAATCAGTGAGGCAAAGGTAAGTCTAGGAATAAATCCAACTAAATTTTCACCCATTTATTTTCCCAGTCATTCACAGCTGGATCTGCTCTTGCAAACTGGGAGCCCCAGGTGCCCTTTTGCTATAGAAAATTTATTTTTTAATTAAAAATATTTTATTAGCTATAATTATACATATTTATAGAGTACAATGTGACATTTCTTTTTCCCCCTTTGTGTGCCTAGAAGCATTTTTAAAATTTAATATTTAACAATTTTTAACATCTTGCCATATTCACTTCATATTGTAGGTATTATATGCATACATATATACTATTTTTCTTGAGAATGGGGATATTGATATCACATGTGGGAATGAATGTGTATTACATAACAAAGGAAAACAAAACATTTATTTTTAAGGAAAAAGTAAACTTCTCTCTTTCCTCTGTAGTGATCCAATGAATATAGTCTCTGACTCAAAGACAGAACAGTCTTCCAAGTAGGCTAGTATACTCATCAGACTTCAGGACTTTCAGAATGGAATGAGAATCTTGCCACATGGGTGTCTGGAACCCAAGCACAAGGCTGTCCTTCAGTCAACAGTACAAAGGGTGTGGTCTCAAGCTCTCAAGGGGGAATTTAACTGGAAAGTGTTGTGATGCAAGGCTTGGCAAATGCCCATTCAAGAAAAGTGATAGTCAAAGAAGACTGTCCAAGAGGCTTGGGCCCGCCAGCTCCTGCAGAAATGCTTAGTACAATGTGACTGGACGCCAGTTAGATCATTAGCTCTGCACACAGACCTCATCAGGACTCCCTGGGAATGCCTGAGCTGAGTTGCATTTTCCTGTTTTGTCCTTGGCTTCTACCTGGGCTTAAAGTGAAATGATCACATGAGGAATGCCTTTTCTATAAATTCTTTGCTGCAGATGTTTTCTATGTTGTGCAATTTCTCTGTGTATTGACTCTCTTGATTAATAAAAATCTCTCCAGAACAGTGTTACTGAAGCTGAGCTCCAAGGAGCTACTGGGAGTGGGGGTGGGGAAGCTAAGTGACCAAGCTCTGCTTCCAGTAGAGGCCTCTGTTTTTTCCTTCTGTCACAGCTGCCAAATATACATGGTGATCTCACCCTGCCCAAGTGAACCCACAGAAAAAAGGAATTCCTCTTATATTTAAACCCTTAAAAGCGCACTTTACAAAGAACTAAACTATTTGTAACCACTAAGCACTATTTGGAAAAGACATAGTCTGATACCAGCAGTTTGGGATGCTTCTTTTAAGAAAGCAAAGGAATTCAACACACAGGACAGGTATTCAGCCTCATAGTTAAGACACCAGTTAAGATGCCTGCATCCCACAATGGATTGTCTGGGTTCCACCCCCAGCTCTGCTCCTGACTCCAACTTCCTGCTAGTGCAGACTCTAGAAAGCAGCAGTGATAGGAGACCTGGTCGGAGTTCTAGGCTCTCAGCTTCAGTCCTTGCCAGGGACCGCTGGGGCCATGTAAGATGTGAACCAGTGAGTAGGAACTCTGTGTGTGTGTGTGTGTGTGTGTATCTGTCTGTTTCCAAAATAATTTTTTTAAAAAGAAATTTAAGCCGGCGCCGTGGCTCAATAGGCTAATCCTCCACCTTGCGGCGCCGGCACACTGGGTTCTAGTCCCGGTTGGGGCGCCAGATTCTGTCCCGGTTGCCCCTCTTCCAGGCCAGCTCTCTGCTATGGCCAGGGAGTGCAGTGGAGGATGGCCCAGGTGCTTGGGCCCTGCACCCCATGGGAGACCAGGAAAAGCACCTGGATCCTGGCTCCTGCCATCGGATCAGCGCGGTGCGCCGGCTGCAGCGGCGGCCATTGGAGGGTGATCCAACGGCAAAGGAAGACCTTTCTCTCTCTGTCTCTCTCTCTCACTGTCCACTCTGCCTGTCAAAAAAAAAAAAAAAAAAAAAAAGAAATTCAACACAGATTTAAGTTACTATTTCCAGAGGTATAACCTCACAACTGAAATTTCTAGATGCCACTGAAGAAGGCTTTTTGTAGGTCATTTTTTTTTAAGAAAGCACTATAAACAGTGATCATGTTATACATCCCACAAATGTATACTGTATTTGTTTCCCAGGGCTGTTTTAACAAAGTACTACAAATCAATTGGCTTAGCACCACCTGGATTTACTGTCTCACTATTCTGGAGGCCAGAAATCTGATCAAGGTGTCCAGAGGGTCACCTCTGGAACCCACAAGAGAGCCCTTCCTTGCCTCTCTGGCTTCTGATGTTTGTTGGCAATGGTTGTCCCATGCCTTTCTCTCTGCTTCTCATGTAAGGACACCAGTCATATTGACCAAGGGCCCATCTTACTCCAGTATGACCTCATAGTAACATTAGCCATGAACCTATTTGCAGATAAGGTCACATTCTGAGATACTAGGGATTAGTACAATTGGAGAGACACAAGTCAGCCCTATGGAACTTTTTTTTTTTTTTGGACGGGCAGAGTGGACAGTGAGAGAGACAGAGAGACAGAGAGAAAGGTTTTCCTTTTCCATTGGTTCACCCCCTAATGGCCGCTGTGGCTGGCACACCATGCTGATCCGAAGCCAGCAGCCAGGTGCTTCTCCTGGTCTCCCATGTGGGTACAGGGCCCAAGCACTTGGGCCATCCTCCACTGCACTCCCGGGCCACAGCAGAGAGCTGGCCTGGACGAGGGGCAACTGGGACAGAATCCAGTGCCCCGACTGGGACTAGAACCCGGTGTGCCGGCACCGCAGGCAGAGGATTAGCCTATTGAGCCGCAGCGCCGGCCGGAACTAACCTTTAAAAACAAACTATCTAGTCTTGTGTAAATGATATTTGTGACTTAAGGAAAAAATCCAATGAGTGTATCATATGTAGGTTCAAAACCTTCCAAACCCTATATAAATTAGATGAAAAGATGATATTCTCTTTAAAATGGTGTAGCTGACTCAAACATCAGCTTCATTGATCATTACATGGGTATTTAAATGTAGCCGCTGCCTGAAGTGCCAGCATCCCATATGGGTGCTGGTTCAGGTCCCAGCTGCTCCACTTCCGATCCAGCTCTCTGCTATGGCCCCAGTGCTTGGCCCCTGACCCCATGTGGGAGACCCGGAAGAAGTTCCTGGTTCCTGGCTTCAGATTGGCGTGGCTCTGGCCGTCATAGCCATCTGGGGAGTGATCCAGTGGATGGAAGATCTCTCTCTCTCTCCCTCTCTCTCTCTGCCTCTCTGTAACTCTGCCTTTCAAATAAATATATAAATCTTTAAAATAAAATAAAATAAAATGTATTTGAAAGTTGGAAGAAAATTATTTCTTAACATGCAAGAACTGAGAAGGCACATGTTCTATATTAATATTCTATTTTATATACTAAGGTTCCATTCATTATATTGTACATTGAGTTTCCAGGTAATATTTTACTTGAAAAAGAATTCCAAATTTTTGAAGTATGAGGATAATCCCAGACTCTTGGCTTAAGATCTTAGTATGTAGTTTCCTCCCATTGCATCTGATTTTTACTTTTGAACTTTTTATAGGAACACAATTTATTGGGTTGCCTATTATATATACAAAAATACTTTGCTGGGTATAAGGAAGTAATGAATAAGACAGACAAAATTCCTGTACCTGTAGAGTCTCCATTTTTAATAACATTTATTATTTTTGGAAGCGGATAAATTAACACATAAAACAATGAGACATTATGAAAGAAAGTGGTAAGTCAGTTAAGGATTATTAGCAAACAGTAACTGGCATCCTCAGAGTGTTCATGTTTAGAAATCACTGTTTGATTTTCTCGTATCTAACCTGGACAAAGGTAGACTGGAATAGGAAGGAAAGGAGGAAGAAAAGGTAGAAGGGGGTGGAGGAGGAGGCAGAGGGGAGGAGGAGTGCTGCTAATTCATCTGTTAAAACAAACTCCAAGGCCATGACTATGAATACAGGTGCAGTTATCCCAGGATTGCAAGCCTCATCACTAAGGGTCCTGGGGTCCTTGGTCTTTCTATGCAGCAGGTCACTGAGAAAACAGACAGGGTTTGCTTATCTACTTCCCCATCCACTACCTCACACCTGCTCTTCCAGGATTCTTGCCAGGAAATGGCTCCAACATCTACTCAGCACTCACCAGAGGCCAGTCTCTACCCCATCCCGCTGCATCTTACCTACCAAATCAATCTCCAACTCTTGCTAGGTGTACCTCAGCAGTATCAGTTCAATCTATGCACTTATTTCCATAAGGACTGTACACCTCTGCTATTAAAAATGAAAATTTGCGGCCGGCGCCGTGGCTCAATCGGCTAATCCTCTGCCTTGTGGCACTGGCACACCGGGTTCTAGTCCCGGTAGGGGCACCAGATTCTGTCCCGGTTGCCCCTCTTCCAGGCCAGCTCTCTGCTGTGGCCCAGGAGTGCAGTGGAGGATGGCCCAAGTCCTTGGGCCTGCACCCCATGGGAAACCAGGAGAAGCACCTGGCTCCTGGCTTCGGATCAGCGCGGTGCGCCAGCCGCAGCATGCCAGCCGCGGCGGCCATTGGAGGGTGAACCAACAGCAAAGGAAGACCTTTCTCTCTGTCTCTCTCACTGTCCACTCTGCTTGTCAAAAAAAAAAAAAAAAAAAAAAGAAAAGAAAGAAAAAGAAAAAAAGAAAGAAAATTTGCATTTACTGAATACTTATCATTATCTCAGGTACAATGCAAGCTGTTTATTTGGTAACTTTTAATTCTGACCATATTCCATATGGTAGGCACAATTATTATTTTGAATTTAAAGACAGACATTTTCATAGGTAAAAAGGTATACATAAAGTACTTATTCTGGGATATAGTAGGTACACAATATACGTTAGCTTATATTAACATGTTTAAAAAATAATGATTGTGAACCCCCCCCTTTTTTTTTGAGAGGCAGATAGAGTGAGACTTCTTATTTGCTAGTTCACTCTCCAAATACCCACAAGGAAGCCAGAAGCAGGGAAATCCATCCAGATGTCCCACATGGGTAGCAGGAACCCAACTACTTGAGCCATCACTGCTGCTTCCTAGGGTTGCATTAGCAGGAAGCTGGAATCAGGACCCAGGAATTAGACCCAGGTCCTATGGTGGTGTGGGATGTGTTAACCAGTGGCTTAACCAGACTAAATGCCCATCTCAATGAGTGAATTTCTTGAATGGAACACTTGCTATTCAAACAGGAGAGAGGAAAATGAATAAATTTATTTTAAACCATTTCAATGATTGAGAATATGATGCATAAGGAATCAGACACATTTTAGGATGCTAAACTTTATCCCCATGGTCAGTGCACTAAATAAGGTTTCTAGATAACTATTTTCTTTTTCATCTTAGAGAATACATCAGAATAATGTATTAAAATTTTAAATTATACCTTTTTATAGATATATTTATTTATTTGAAAGGCAGAGTTACAGAGAGGCAGAGGCAGAGAGAGGTCTTCCATCCGTTGGTTCACTCCCCAGTTGGCCACAATGGCTGGAGCTGCACTGATCCAAAGCCAAGAGCCAGGAGCTTCTTCCAGATCTCCCACACAGGTGCAGGGGCCCAAGCACTTGGGCCATCTTCTACTGCTTTCCCAGGCCATAGCAGAGAGCTAGATCAGCAGTGGAGCAGCAGGACTCGAACCAGCACCCATATCGGATGCTGCAGGCAGCGGCTTTACCTGCTACGCTATAGTGCCGTCCTCTTGATATTTCAGCAACATATGCTTGCATATAGAGATACAGAGTCTTCAGGCATGAGTCCTCAAAAAATTGCTCCAATATTTAATATATTTAAAGAGATAAATATATTTACCCTGATTGGACTTTACACAATGTATACTGAAACATTACAGAGTACCTGAAAAATGTGTATGACTTTTATGTCTGTTAATTTAAAAAACATTCATGGAAAATTAACATAATATATATATATATTTTTTTTTTTTTGACAGGCAGAGTGGACAGTGAGAGAGAGAGACAGAGAGAAAGGTCTTCCTTTGCCGTTGGTTCACCCTCCAATGGCCGCCGCGGCCAGTGCGCTGCGGCCGGCGCACCGCGCTGATCCGATGGCAGGAGCCAGGAGCCAGGTGCTTCTCCTGGTCTCCCATGGGGTACAGGGCCCAAGCACCTGGGCCATCCTCCACTGCACTCCCTGGCCACAGCAGAGAGCTGGCCTGGAAGAGGGGCAACCGGGACAGAATCAGGCGCTCCAACCGGGACTAGAACCCAGTGTACCGGCGCCACTAGGCGGAGGATTAGCCTAGTGAGCCGCGGCACCGGCCCAATATAATATTTTAATTCCCCTTTCCAAGTCCCCTTGTGTTACAAGCTCTTGTGACTAGTCAGCACACTCTTAAACATTCAAAATTTAAGTTTGCTTCTCCTGTTTGTAAATGTCTCTATTAACGATTTTCACAAGTTTCCACAAAAGAATTGAGTGCCCATGGTTGCTCCAGGTGTTCCTAGGGCAGCCTCTTACTACTCTTGTGCCTCTCTTATTAGGAACTTGCACCTTAGCTTTGCAAGCTGAATCTTTTTACAGCTCACAGAACCAATGCTTATGGTCAAAAATCAGCTTGCACTAATAAATATTAGTCTTTTGGAATTTTTCTTTATGAAAACCATAACAGATATAAAGATAATAGTAATGTAATAATCTTTCATCTGAACTTAGCATCTTGTGATACTCCTTATAAGAAATTCTGAAGTTTTGTGCAAGCTATTACTTTATGGCTTGACAAGGCTGTTATCTTTTTCGGTATTATTTAATCCTACAATCTGTATAGCAGTAGTAAGCTGTGCGTAGTTGTCTAAATAATTCTGCTAAAACATTTTGAAAGTTCTATAAATGCCTTGACTTGAGGCAAAATAACGAGAGTGTTAATTAGCTCTGAAGCACGCAAAGGAATATCATCCTTATGGAGTAGCCAATAGTGTTTGCTCAAGTTAACCTCAAAAGTAGAGCACGAAGATTTAAACTGCAGCACTGGGTAGCCAAGAATGAGAGTCCTCACTCATTGTCCATGTGAAGGTGTTTCTAACAAGGAAGACGATTTGTTCTTTAGGCAGGGAGCTGCAATGCAGAGTAGTATTTGCAACAGAGCCGGAAAAACACTGAGGAGTAGAAGAGCAAGTGGCTTCAGGATAGATTCGCATAGACTATGCAGGGTTGCTAAGAAATCAGTTCTTGGGAGGAAAGGTTTCCATTTAATTAAGAAACTGATTTTGAGAGCTTTGGTCAGTAAGTAACTCCCTTCTAAAGTCAATAGCTATTTGGGGTTCTTTAACAAAATTCTGTTATCAAGGAAAAAAAAAGGGGGAGACTGCAGGCCAAAATTGTGCAGGAATCATTGTGGTGAAGTTTACAATTTCAGCCTTTGGATACTAACATATTACTGGTACTTCTCTGAATAGAATGCCTTAGTTCTTCTCATTTAATATAGCTAGGGGTTGGACTATAACTTGTCTTTCTACTTCTATTTATTTTAAGTTGCAATAATTTTTATTAAAATTACTAATGGAAAATCAGCTACACTGAAGAACTTGCATCTATGTATTAACTCCAAAACTTGGCTCTCATTATCCTGAAATTCTAAAAAAAAAAAAAAAAAAAAAAAAAAGGGAGTTTTCAAAGGGTAAAGTCAGTGGTTTGAAATATTTTTCCTGTTCTGTTAACATTTATGTCATTGAATACTCTCACAACTGGGTAGGAGTGCAGTTACAATTTCATTTTCTATTTCTAACATGTTTAGGTTCCTATTCCCTTTTTATGCTATCATCTCTTGATCTTTTTATGCTTTTTAAGGTTTCTTTGATTCAGGTGCTATCTCCTTTATACTCCAAAGCTCATTTCTTTCTTTATTCTTGTTATTTGGCATTTTTTTACAAATGTGCTTTGAAAATATCCTCTTTCTTTAGACAAATTAGTTTTCATAAACACAAAAACTTCTTCAGGGTAGTGATCTGTCAAAATAGCGTGCAGGAGGTAAAAGCACAGAGACTGCAATTTATCAATGAGAACTGCATGTCGACTTGTGTAGAAAGATTTGAAAATTACCCCTAAAGAACAGTGGGAGTCTACGCTGAATATAGATATGAATCCGTGTCAGCATGATTGCTGGGGAAAGGATTCATTTAGATACAATGTTAGCAAGAGAGAAAAACAATTTTTTATAGCATTAAGAAATATTTGGTAAATTCTCCTTGTTTGCAACAACTCCTTCTGTGAAGTATGTAGGTTGTGTAGATTTTTTTTAAATTTCATTGTGTCTGACATTAAGTATCATAAAATAAGACAAAATGGGAGCACTGTAAGATTCTTTGTAATCCTCAGTGCTTTTTTTTGTGGGGAGGCTTGCTATACTTACAGCAAGGATCTGCTATGTGTTGAGTACTATAAGGCTGCTACCTCATTCCCTTTTGCAACCTTGGACAGCACAGAGACAATAAATAAACTGCTAGTACATAACACTGGGGAGGAAAAGAACAAAGACTGGAACCTGAGCTGGAACGCCTCTGTCCAAAACCCATACCCTTTGGGGTCTGCATTTATTTTATAAACAGACCCTACAACTATTTTCATTTTTGCCCAAAGCCATTTCTATCTTCTGTGATGAAGACTGTATTCCTGAATTATGTTTGCATCACCCGGAGAATACATTAGTCAGGTCCACCTTGGGTTTGTTGTTTATAAAGAATGATAAAGTGTTATTAATAAAGTTTATAAAGTGTTATTTATGAAGAACGATGCCTAGGATGGGTAATAGAACCATCCACCGAGATGTGAGTGGGGAGTAACAGATTTGGGGAGGAAAGTCAAGAGCTCTGACGTAATAACTTTAAGATATTTATTAGACATTCAGCTAGAGGTGTCAGGAAACAGTTGGCTCTGAAAATCTGGAGCTTTAGGGGAGGGGGTGGACAGTAAAAACTGTTTAAAGAAAAGAGACAAGTTTATAATATAGTAATATGTATGGGTCTAATAACTACTCTAACTTTGAAGTTGCCATGAAGCATAAATGCTATTTACTATATTTGCAAAACTGTAGTGTGATAGCAAAACATCTGTGATATGTGTGGCTGATAAAGATGAAAGTCTTGCTAATATTCTGTAGTTTGGCTGATTAGTGAAAATAGAGATGTAATATTTTTTTCTATCTAAGTTCATAAAACTCCAGAACTGTCTCCATGAATCCCTTGTAGCTCTGTGGACCCCAAGTTAAAAATATGGATTTTATAAGAGCTGGGAAAGACATTGCTAGAGTGACAGAAAAGATGAGTGCTGATGCAAGCTGATGGATACATTTGTTGGCTTCTGGTTTCTCTGGGAAGGTAAGGTCATCAGCTGAGTGAAGGAGGAAGGAAGGGGTAAAGAGGTGCATGGAATAAAATGCTGAGTTCTGATAGAGGGAAGCCAACTTTTAAGGAATAGTAGTAGGTTTGAAGGACTGCTGTTAGGCATGAAGGTTCAGAAGGTGATTATCCAAGGTTTGAATCCAGCCTCTGCCATTTACTTACTGTGTGACCTTGAGAATGTCACTTAATGTCATGTGACTCCACCTAAGGCTGATAGAGAACATGTCACTTGTCTAAGGTCACTCAGTTTTCAAGTATGGATCTGGGATTTGAGTCTCTGGTGAGGCAGTCGAGATTCTTAGCTGCAAAAAATAGATACCGACTAGCTGGTTTTAGGAAAAAGAAAAAAAATATTAAAATATCTTAGGCTGCTTACAGAATTTCTGGGAGGGCTACAGAAACAACCATGAGAAAATGGGCAGGTGTAAAGGGAGGCTATGCCGGTACACCTACAGCCAAAATCATGCCTTTAAACCAGCTTGGCTGATTCCACTGTGCAGCCACATCTGACATGAGACACACATGCAGCCCCAACAGTGCCAGGATTGAACACTGGACCTTGGTGCCAACATTATTGCTCTTGACCCTAGAAACTGAGTTTTACAGCTATCACTGCTGCTACCAGGAAGAATCTTTCACTCTACTTGTTTATTTGAATCCCTAGAGCCTAATCAGAAGTCTGGGGCGGGTAAGTCTAATGAGCTGATTCTAGGTCATGTGCCTGGGCCCCAGCTGCAGGGCAGACTGAGAAATAAGAAGCCTAATCTTTTAAGCTTCTCAATAGTGGCTCTATCAAGATTCTCAGGGTAAGAAATTTCCCCCTTGGAAAAAAATGACCATGATCTTTTTTTCATTACCCTATCTCAAACATTTTGCACAATACCTAGCCCTAAGTAGATGTTCAATAAACACATATGAAATGAACAAATGAATGTATGATCCAGTTGTCTCTTGGAAGAGTCTAAGAAAAAGCAGAGAAACACCATCAACAGCGCATACCACTACTGGCACAGCAAACAGATACACCACACTCAGGTGAAAGTTCTGGGTACCAGATGCCTTAGAATGGAGCCCCTACTCCTGAACATGAAGTTGAAACCGACAAGACCAAGACTGGGCAACTTCCTGGACACATCAGCTCTCCTGGGTTCCAGATACTCCCCGCCCTTAAAACAAGAGGGTAAATCTAAAGAGCCCCAAATCCTCTGTATTAACGATGGCAGCTGCTGCCCACTTGGTCTGAAACAATTCATTTGAACATAAGGAGAAAGTCATGAGTGCCTGAAAGGAGCTATAGGCTTTACGGGTGTTATCTCATGTGATTCTCAAAACGTCCCCTTTGAGAAGTAGCCACTCTCTGTAGCTCCATTTTACAGATGAGAAGAACTGAGGTTTAGGGAGATCAACCTGCTCCAAGTTATGGAAGCAGGACTGAGCAGAATGCAGTTTTGAATCTACATCTTACTGATTCCACATCTACTCTCTTAAGCAACACACAACTGAAACTTTATGTATAAAAATAGGTCACTGCGGAAGGCATTTCTGTTGCAGAATTTACTAGCTTCACTGTCAACTGATCTCATTCTTTCTTAGTTCACATTTTTACCGGAGAAATCAGCCTACACTTGAGCTGGCTCCAGTGAGGGAAATGGGGGGTTGAGCTTGATGCTCTCCAAGGTTCTGAAAACCAATGTCTGCATTTTAGAATTTAACTGCCAGAGTAAAGGTAGCATCATTTTATATTGGCTCTTCAATTTTTACACCCAGGGCAAAGCCATCTGTGAGCGGATGAAAATGAAATAATTATGAAATTTAGGCAGTTCTTAAGAAACTAAGTTTTCAACACACCCACATCCATTCACTAAAATTAAGGGATATGAACTCTGAAAACAGACTTCCTTTATACATTTTGGCTTCCCTCCACAGTTATGAAAGTCAATCCATGCCAGTAATGCCTACAATCACGATGGGAATTTTTTTGAGTTGCTGCAGTAAATATATTCTCCTAGATACGCATCATCAGTCCTGGAATGTTACTGGGGCCAGAGGAAGCATCTGGAACCAGGGTACCTGGTGGCATAGGCAAGAAACAGCCACTGGGGTGAGAAATGGAGTTAGAATTGGCAGCCAGAGACTCTGGAATCAGAGAGGAAATCAAAGAGGAAAGGAAGGGAGGAAAGATCTGAAATAAAGAGGGGAAAAAAAGTGCAGAGCTTGAATGGGGCCAGTCAGGAAGGAGATGAAGCTGTGGCCAGTGGCAAGTAGTGGCTTTCAACTCGTGGGGAGAAAGGTATCATCTGCTGTCTCTTTACTCCTGTACCGACTGCAGCGAAGCCGTTTCTTTCCAAGTCTTTCTACATAGCTCCACGGGGGTTGACATTGGGCTGGACTGACATCTGCTGCTACTTCTTGCTGCATTCTGTGCTATTTGGAGATATTCTATTGATATCATCCTTCTTTGACCTTGCTTCACTCTTCCCCCTCCCAACTCTCCTTCCGCTGTCCTATTTGTAGCAACTGCTTTGGTCCACTAACAACGGCTCTTTTATCTATTGGTCCTGCTCTTGCTTTTGTTTCTCTTGTCTATTTGGAGTTAGCTTCTTGATATAAAGCCAGCGCGAATTCTCTCTTGTCCTTGGGAAACTGTTGAACGGAGCTGACTTGCTGGAACCAGCAGGTAAAAGTATAAGCTAATTCAATATTTCATAGGTGTCTGTTCAGCAGTCCTACACTTGAGCTAAGCAAACAACCATTTTCCTTTGCAGAAATTGTCATCCTGCCCTTTTAATCAGAATCCCAAGCCACTGAGTTGCACAGACCACATGTGTTTAGAATAAATAAATAAAAAGAACTGAGCTCCTGTCATATGGATTCTGGCTTAGGCTGTTTGGATACTGCCATTGCAGCTGAAGATGGGCCGCTGCTTACAGAATACTAATTGCTATTACTATTCTGGACTGATCACTCTTGTGAAGGAAAAAATATGAGAGAAAAGCTAATCTGGGGGTGGTCACTCAACATCATTAGCTGAGTTGGGAGAAATTCTTTGTGGCCACAAACATATGTATATGAATGTGTGCACACACACACATCTATGTGGGTTTGCACCAAGTCAGAAATATCTCACATGTTTTGTTATCATTTAAGTTTTTTGTGCTAACTTTGTCACAGCAGTCTGTCGACAATATTTACCAAGAGTGTGTGTGTACACAGAACAGTGGAAGGCTGTTCTTATTGTTTGTTTTACTCTATTTGGATAGAACAAATTGACCTAAGAGTCTGTTTACCAGAGATTCACCATTGATCATGTATTCTTTGATGTGCCTTCTCTTTACTGGACTAAACATCAGATGTTAACAAAATTGAAGATAAGAGGAAAAGTATTAGTCCTTGTGCCTAGATGGAGGCTTCCGTCTTTTGGTGGGAAAGCCAGCGGGTTTGCGGTCAGAGGCCCTGGGATTGAACCCTGGTCCTATAGTTACAAGAATCTGGTGTGTAAGCAAGTCACTTACTATTGTTAAGCTCTAATTTACCATCTCTAAAATAAAGACAACAACCTTGCCCTGACTGTCACACGATTATTGTAAGGATTAAGTGAGACCATGATGTGAACCACCTTTGTAAACTGTAAAATGCCCTACAATGTACGAGATTAGCAACTGTGATAATAATTTAATACAGTGGCTATGAAATGGTACAAGCTGTCAGGATTAAGGCTCACAGCTCAAAGGATGGCCACATTAAATTATTGTCAACCTCTTTCCCCAAGTACAAGTTAATACTATTATAATAAATTCAAAATATGCTGCAATTTTCTCCTGCTGGGATTTCATCCCATTGGACAAATTATTCAAAAATGAAAAATCATTAGTAGGGGCAGGAAGTAATTTGGTTCAACAAAGGTATTTCCATATTAACAATATCTCTTATGAAGCATGTACTGTGAAGAGTTATCATTAAAATAGTTTGGAATATATCTGAATACAAGCCTTGCCAAAAAAAGGGAAAATGCTCTATATACTTTCTGATTTATTACCTCCTTCTAGGTCCCAAATTCATAATGGTACCATTAGCGGGGACTTTTAGGGAAGTACATCTTCAGGGAAGAGCACTCAGATGTTCCAGCAGACAGCAAGGAGGGTTATGAGAGCCTCATCCCCAGATACACATTCCCTGCTCCTAGCAAAAACTAAATGGACTCACCACGGAAGAACTGAGGGCAGTCAGATGCTAGGCAGAGGACTGGCCAAGATCAGCAGTTCCCATTTTAGACTTGCCCACCTTTCCCTCCATGTTTAAAAAATATTTATTTCTTTGCAAGGCAGAGAAAGAGAAAGAGAGAGCTCTTCCATCAATTGGTTCACTCCCCAAATGCCCACCAAGGCAGTGGTTGGGCCAGGCAGAAGCCAGGAGCTAGGAACTCAATCCAGGTCTCTGATGTGGCTGGCAGGGTACCAACTATATGAGCCATCCAAAGTGGGACACAGGTGTCTTAACTACTAGACCAAAGGCCCACCCCTCCCATAAGGTATCAAAAATAACTTAAAAAATAAAAATAACTTAAAATTAAAACTTAAAAAATAAAAAAAGTAGCATCAGTTATCACCATACTTTCATTAAAAAAAAAAAAAAACACTAAGAGGGTCATATGAACGCCAGAAAAGCAGGATGGCTATTATCTAAGAATAAAGAACCGCCTGGCAAATATAATCATTCTGTTTATGGAGAAATTATATCTAGACTTCTCATTTTATGACAAACCAGAAAAACTGCCTCTGAGGCTGGCACCAGGAGTTGGGCCAATACTTGGTAGTAGTCTACCAAGTCCTTTCAACCTGGAGAAACTATGAACATATCAGCACATATAACAAAAGGATTTGTTCTTCTGGTGCCAGGTAATACTTCCCAGAGTCTGTAAGCAGCTGTTTGTCAGGACATATATATATATATATGTATATATATATATATATATATATATGATTACAAATGTTGAGAGCCTAGACTGTCATTTAGCACTTAGATTTGAAAAAGTGGTTTGTTCCTTTTATCACTGAATTCTGATCATTCACCACCAGTGAATTCACTTCAATAGCTAACAGAAAAATATGAAAAGAAAATAAACTAGAAAAGAATATCTATTGCAGACCATCTGCACTGATACCACTGCATGAGTTGTGCAGGTATTGCAACACAGGGGAGTTGCTATCTGTCCCCAGGTGTAAGGAGGTGGCAGGTTTAATTTCTCAAGATGGTGCACCAGTGATTTCAGTAGCTCTTTGCCAGAGGTGTAGGATTCATCTGCTGTTTCTTATTTCCATTAGCTGTGAGCTTCTCTACATTCAGGTTCCATCTGAGAACCTGACTAAACTTCGCACATTCCAGACAGAACAGCTCCCACTGGGAAAGTGTCACTGGATAAAGTCATATGAACTAGGAGTCTGAGAAATACAAGTTCTGCAGTTCTGTTCATCATGGGAGAGAAAAAATATATTACGGTATCTGCTTTTGTTTCCACTAGATATCATCAGATGTTCACCAAGCTGAACCATTTTCTATGGAAACTCAAGAACCAGGATAAACTGTTTCTTAACAGAACAAAGAATTTTTTTAAACAAGCGATATGTCTCCTATAAATGGAATGAACAAGATGTGGCTGAGCAATAATATTTCAAAATTTTATAAAGGTGCTATACATAGATTTCCCATTTAGTGTTTCAGGCATTCTCTGCCCGGTAAAGTGGCTGAAATGCATAATAATTGTTTCTGTCTAAATCAGGTTTCCTTTTTTAAAGCTCCTGGAGGGCCTGAGTTGATTTCTTGTCCTTATTTTCTCCCTGTATCATGGCCTATCCTGAGCATCAGCAAATGTAGGATAATGAGTTCAGGGAAAATTAACCCCTGCTACATTAATAGTCATACATCAATTCACTCATTTGTTTTATGAGCATCTGCTTTAGGTATACTCCATATCAAGACACCATGCTACATTCTGGGATTCCCTAGAGGAAAAGAAGATTTCCCAGTGTAAAAGGATCTAAGAAAGCATGTAGCAACCCGAAAGTGGTCCAGCCAGTGATTTTCAAAATTAAACATTAAAAAATTATTTATTTATTTACTTTTTAGAGGCAGAGAGGGAACGAGAGAGAGAGAGAGAGAAAGCGAGAGCACAAGCTCCTACCTGCTGGCCCCTCCCCAAATGCCTGCAAAGGAAGCCAGGACTGGGTACTCAGTCCAGATTGCCCACATGCTGGTAGTGCAGCCTCCCAGGGTGCACATTAGTAGGAAGCTAGAATCAGAAGCAGAGCTGCGACTGGAACCCAACCACTCCATTTTGGGATGCGAGCTTCCCAACCAGGGGATTAGTTGCTAGGCCAAATGCTCACTTCTAAAACTTTCTTTAACATCATTATCTACAGTAAGAAATAAACTTTCTATCCCAACCTGGTCATCAGATACATACATACATACAAACACACTCACCTTCAGACAAACATGAATGACAGTTGTGCATTCAACCCCTAATTGAAACAACATTTTCACAAAGCAAGTTTACTCTTTCTATGTGTAATACATGGTAATATCTTCTATTTTATTTCATTTATTTCTTTTTGAAGGCTGGCAAGACCAACTGAATTGATTTTGTAGCCCACTAATGGATGGTAATTTTCAATTTGAAAGGAGTCTTTTGATCTAGCTCTATACAGTCAAGAATATCAAGAAAATGGTCCAGAAACATATTAGGAATTAAAAACAAGACATTACTAAGATGTCAAAAGTATTTAGGCTGGGCTGGCTTTGTGGTTTACCAAGTTAAGCTACCACCTACAATGTCAGCATCCCATATGAGCACCAGTTCGAATCCTGGCTGCTCCACTTCCAATGCAGCTCCCTATTAATGTGCCTGGGAAAGCAACAGAAGATGGCCCAAGTACTTAGGTCACTGCCAACCATATGGGAGACGTGGATGGAGTTCCAGGCTCCTGACTTTGGCCTGGCCCAGTCCTAACCATTGCAGCTGTTTGGAGAGTGAACCAGCAGATGGAAGATCTCTGTCTCTTCTTCTCTTTCTGCAACTCTGCCTTTCAAATAAAATAAATAAATCTTTTTTTTTTTTAATATTTAGGCTAATTTACCTGAAGAAAGATATGCTCACCAGATAATACAGGTCATTCTTGTCGCTCCCCCTCTTCATGGAGGAACGACACTAAACCCTGCCTAGGCTTCATATCCGAGTCACAGCACCATTATGTCGCTCCCCCTCTTCGTGGAGGAACGACACTAAACCCTGCCTAGGCTTCATATCCGAGTCACGGCACCATTATGTCGCTCCCCCTCTTCGTGGAAGAACGACACAGGACCCTGCGCTGTTCTTTCATCTGCTCGGCCCTCCCCGGGTTTGCTGCTGGTTCTTCCCGGGTTGGCTACTATCCCTTCCACCTCCGTGGAAGGGCAGTTCCCCCTGGCCACATTCCCCACTTCCGCAGGGGAGCAGCACACCGCCGGCCGGCTCTCTCGGGGGCTGCACAGGTGTTCCCCTTAGATGTTCCTCTTAGATGTTCCTGGTGCATGCCGTCTCTCTCCTCCTTTATAGTCCTCCTCTGCCAATCCCAACTCGGCTGCCCACACGCCGAGTACGCTGCTCTCCTCCAATCAGGAGCAAGTCCTACAGTTTATTGGCTGAACTGGAGGCAGCTGTGTAGAAGCTGTTTTCTTCTCTCCCAGCGCCATATTGTGTGAGAGCAGATGCATAGAATAAGTCTTAATTCCAGTAACTTAGTCTAGTCCGAATTGCTCCCCACAATTCTTTTAACTGGAAGCAGTAAGCTTAGATTTAATAAAGTACTCCTTTATAAAGGGTATTAACTAATGGGTAGTAAGTTGAAGTCTTCGCGTATGTGGCAAATGGTGGTAAATATGGCAAAAAAGAGAGAGATAAAAATTACTTGAATTTAATCTTCTGTTCTACTTTCACTCATTACACTTGCATATTACAACTTTCCAGTCTAAAGAGAAGATAAAGGTGATGCAAATATTTGAAAGTAGTTAGAAGTTTTCAGACATACAAAGGTACCTCATGAACTTCATGGAAAGAGTTTAAAAGCTGAGTTTAGGGGCTGACATTGTGGTGCAGCATGTTAAGCTGTCATCTGCAGTGTGGGCATCCTACATGGGCATGGGTTCAAGTCCCATCTGCTTCACTTATGATCCAGCTCCCTGCTAATGTGCCTGGGAAAGCAGCAGAGGATGGTCCAAGTACTTAGGTCCCTGCACCCATTAGGGAGACTCTGGGGAAGCTCCTGGCTCCTGGTTTCGGCCTGGCCCAGCCCTGGCCATTGCAGCCATTTGGAGAGTAAACCAGTAGAAGACCTCCCCCTCTGTCTCTTCCTCTTTCTCTCTGTAATTTTAACTTTCAAGTAAATAAGCAAATCTTTAAAAAAAAAAAAAAAAAAGACTGAGTTTAGGGAGCAGGCATTTAGCCAAATGGTTAAGGTGCCAATTCAGACTCCCATATCACAGTGGGATCAATTCCCAGCTCTGGCTCCTGACTCCAGCTTCCTGCAAATGTAAACCCTGAGAGGCAGCAGTGATGGCTCAAGTAATTGGACTCCTGCCATCCATGTGGGTAACCTGTATCCAGTTCTGGGCTCCTGGCTTTGGCTTCTACCAGGAGTCACTGTGGGCACTTGGAGGAGGAAACAGCAGATGGGAGCTTTCTTCTCTCTGTGTGTCTTTTATCTCCCTCTGCCTCTCAAATAAATAAATAACTTTTTTTAAAAAAAAGGTTTATTTTGGTGCAAGAAAATTTTTAAAATTCATGCATAATTTTTAATAACATTAATTTTCATGAAAAATTTTAAGACTCCCCCATATGCCTGTATCTCATTTTTTGCACCAAAATAAACTTATCTTTTAATTCCACCTTCTACAAACCTTTTAACTTTATACTTCCAAATCTTGTAGCAGCAGCAGAAAACCAATTGGAGATGTAAATATTTTAATTATCAAATACATCCAGAGCCTAATTGATAAATTACCTCATAAGTGACTACAATACAAGTGTCTTAACTGACCCATATTTTTCCCAGGGATTTAGCTGCCTGGTTACTTCACCTCAGTTTCCATTGGCTCGTCTACCTTGGCTTGCTCTGCAGATTGCTTTTCTTTCTGCTCTGATCATTTTCCTTAGGTGATCTGTCTGTTCTGTCACTTTGAGCTTTTTCCTGGACGCTGAGTACTGTCAAGCCCAGGCTCCTTCATCAACTACCTACCGGGCAGATCAGCCTGGAGTTCTATATTTACCAAACAACAAACACATCCAGAGCCAAGCTGCACTTGCTCTCCATGATACATCAACTGCTCCTCTCTGATGCTTCCTAACTCACCAAAGCCTGGGCCAGCGCTGTGGCACAGCAGGCTAAGCCTCCACATGTGGTGCTGGCATCCCATATGGGCGCCAGTTTGTGTCCAGGCTGCTCCTCTTCCAATCCAGCTCTCTGCTGTGGCCCGGGAAAGCAGTAGAAGATGGCCCAAGTCCTTGGGCCCCTGTACCCATATAGGAGACCTGGAAGAAGTTCCTGGCTGATTGGCCCACCTCCAGCCTTTGTGGCCATTTGGAGAGTGAACCAGTGGATGGAAGACCCCCGCCCCCTTTCTCTCTCTCTGTAACTCTGCCTCTCAAATAAATAAATACAATCTTTTTTTTTAAAGCCCGTATATTAGAATCAGCCAATAACCTAGGAGTCATGCTTTTTGATATCCCAGACTTAATCAGTCTTCAAGTTCTGCCAATTTATTTATTTGAAAAGTCAGAGTTAGAGAGAGGGGGAGAGAAACAGATCTTCCGTGGGTTCACTTCCCAGATGGCTGCCACAGCCAGCGCTGTGTCAGGCTGAGGCCAAGAGCCAGGGACCCAAACACTTGGGCCACCTTCCGCTGCTTTCCCAGGCCATTATTAGCAGGGAGCTGGATCAGAAGCGGAGCAGCCAGGAATCAAACCAGTGCCCATGAGGGATGCCCGCACTGCAGGCCGCGGCTTTACTTGCTGCCCCACAGCGCCAGCCCCAAGTCCTGCCAATTCTACATGTTGTCTATACATATATATCTTCACTCACCCCTTCCTTACCATACACACTGTCGCTTTGTTTCGGCCCTCACCTCTTCTCAAGGGTGCAAAGCCCTTTCAGGGGGCCCTGCGCCTGAGTCAATGAACAGCGAGGCCCACAGCAAGGGCCTGTTTGTTTGCTTTCTGTTGCACAACGGAATATGGGCGGTGGGCCGCCTGACGAAGAATTTAAGTTTATTTACCTCGTGCTTCCGGCTGCCGGGAAGTTGGAAAGCATGGGAGTGCGTCCAGTGAGGC
>NC_091444.1:60658437-60727185 GCF_964237555.1 Oryctolagus cuniculus | reverse complement strand
GTGAGGAAAAGCAGAGAGAGAGAGATCATTCATCTGCTTCACTCCCCAAATGACTGCCAATGGCCAGCGCTGGAATGTTGAAGACAGGAGACAGGAATACCATCCAGGTCTCCACATGAATGGCAGGGTCCCAAACGCTTGGGCCATCTTTCACTGCCTCCCTCGGCACATGAGCATGGAGCTAGAGCAGAAGCAGAGCAGCTGGGACTTGAACTGGTACTCTGATATGGAATAATGTCAGTGCCATAGATGCTGGCTTAACCTTCTGCACCACAATGCTGGCCCTAAGAAGCTACTTATGAAGGAAGAGGAATTTATTTTAGTCCATAATTGTGGAGGTTTGTAGGTTCAGGATCCGCAGGTAGAGGATGGCGGAATGTGTGTAGAGAAAGGATCACGTGGAAAGCCAGGAAGCAGAGAGGTTAGGCTAAACTTGGCTGTTATAACCACTTGCACTACTTTCAGCTACCTTTCAGGGGTGTGCTCCCAGTGACCAAGGACCTCCCAGGCACCATTATTGAACCAAGCCTTCATCCTTTAATGCATCAATCACTAACAGTAATTCAATAATCATTAACAAAAGACTGGGACTTAGTCTTTTTTTTTTTTTTTTTTTTTTTTTACAGGCAGAGTGGACAGTGAGAGAGAGAGACAGAGAGAGAAAGGTCTTCCTTTTGCCGTTGGTTCACCCTCCAATGGCCGCCGCTGCAGCCGGCGCACCGCGCTGATCCTGGCAGGAGCCAGGAGCCAGGTGCTTTTCCTGGTCTCCCATGGGGTGCAGGGCCCAAGCACCTGGGCCATCCTCCACTGCACTCCCTGGCCATAGCAGAGAGCTGGCCTGGAAGAGGGGCGACCGGGACAGAATCCGGCGCCCTAACCGGGACTAGAACCCGGTGTGCCGGCGCCGCAAGGTGGAGGATTAGCCTATTGAGCCACGGCGCCGGCTGGGACTTAGTCTTTAATATATGTCTTTGGGGGAGAACCAAAACTAATATGCAAACCATAGCACCACACAATGGAATATCATACCACAATGAAAACAAATGAACACCAGCCATATTCAAAAACTTGAATGAATTTTAGCTATGGAATGTTGAGCAACAAGGAAAATTAGACAACATATTGATTAGATATATCGGATAAAATACGTTAGGAGACATTAGACAGAAAAAAAAAGGATGACTCAAACACAAATTCAAGGTATTAACATCTATGAAGTAAACAGGGAAATGGGATAGTAATGAGGTTAGTTTAAGTGTTTGCCATATAATAAAAATAAATAATAAAAGAGGAGCTATGTAAGCACCAATTATGAAAATGTGTCATGGACCAAGAATTACACTTGGATGCATTTAAGGTCCAAAATGAAAATGAAAAGTCAAATTGATAACTCTGTTAGTCTGTTCATGCTACTATAAAAATATCATGGACAGGGTAACTTCTAAATAATAGAAAGTGTTTCTCAGAGCTCTGGAGGCTAGGAGGTTTATGATCAAGGTAGCAGTGGTTCCATGTCTGTGAGAGCTGTTCTTTACTTCCAAATACATCTTGCAGCTTCCTCAGTTGGCAGGAGAGGTGACAAGGGTGAACACTGTCCTCATGAAGCAGAAGGGATGAAATGGACTAAGATGCCTCCTTCAAATTCTTCCAGAAAGGCACTAATTCCATTCATAAGTGTTCTACCATCATAGCTTAATCATCCCTACAGGCACTTAGTATCACAGTGGTGATTATATTTCAACTTTTGAGTTTATTTTAAAGATTTATTCATTGCAAAGTCTGAGCAACAGTGAGAGGTGGTCAGGGCAGATAGAAAGAGAAAGAGAGAGAGAGAGAATGAGAGAGAGAGAGAGAGAGAGAGAGAGAGAGAGAATCTTCCATCTGTTTGTTCATTGCCCCAGAGGCTGCAATGGCCAGGACTGGACTAGGCTGAAGCCAGAAGCCAGGAATCCCTTCTTGGTCTGCTGCTTGGGTGACAGGGACTCAAGTATTTGGGTCATCTTCTGCTGCCTTTCCAGGTCCATTAGCAGGGAGTTGCCTTGGAAGTGGAGCAGTTGAGGCTCAAACTGGTACTCCAAGATGGTATGCCAGTGTTGCCAGTGGTGGCTTAATCTGCTGTGTCACAATGGTGGCCCCCAACATATGAACTTTGAGGATACATTCAGACCATAGCAATAATTCTAACTGTAAGAAAGACAGAATATCCTTCTGATCACTAGAGTAAGCATTGCATTTCAGGAGAGCATCAAGGCATTTATCCAGATGGAGAGGAAGGCCCAGCATCTGGGCTCCCCTTTGCTCACCTCTGATGGAACAAGAAGTCCTTCTGGCCATGGCCTGTTTGCAGCACCCATGATTTGCATAATACCACATTTTTCATAGTTTAATATCACTTCTCTGTAGCCACTTTTAAATTCATAGATGATTTTGGGTTTGCCTCAGAGGTCTATTCACTTTTGTAACATTAAAAGTGAACCGTCATCAAAGTAACTGGAAACAAGAAGGTGAGGAAATAAGGTTGTTGGCCGAAACCTGTTCTATTTGATCAGTTAGTCAAAATCAGTTCCATCATCCCAGTGTTTCTCACCTTTGTGCCTTTAGACATGAAAATATCTGATGTAAGCCACAGGATTTTTTTTTTTTTTTGACAGGCTGAGTGGACAGTGAGAGAGAGAGAGAGACAGAGAGAAAGGTCTTCCTTTTGCTGTTGGTTCACCCTCCAATGGCCGCCACGGCCGGCATGCTGAGGCCGGCGCACCGCGCTGATCCGATGGCAGCAGCCAGGTGCTTCTCCTGGTCTCCCATGGGGTGCAGGGCCCAAGGACTTGGGCCATCCTCCTGCACTCCCTGGCCACAGCAGAGAGCTGGCCTGGAAGAGGGGCAACCGGGACAGAATCCGGCGCCCTGACCGGGACTAGAACCCGGTGTGCCGGCGCCGCAAGGTGGAGGATTAGCCTAGTGAGCTGTGGCGCTGGCTGCCACAGGATTTTAATAGCAAAGTGAACCTGAGAAGGATTTGGAAGTTGGTGGTCTCCGAGGAGTTAATGCACTCGTTCCCCTATGTCAGGGTTGTGAATCAGCACTCTCTAATGCTTTTGGCTTTCTCCTTTGGGTGCCAGAGGTTGGTTACATTGCAGAGCACAGGATCCTCACATGGCCTCACACAGAAAAGCAGGAGAGGACTTTCCCTATGGGAGAGGAGCATCTTTCCCAGTCTCTGAACGGGATTATGTGCCTTCCTCAAAGTAGCAGTGAAACGATGGGATTTCCATGGTGTATTCACCTCAGTCATGTTCCATCCTGCATTCTGGACATAAAGCCACCTGCCACCCACACACTACTGGGGATCAGCTAGCAGGGGAGGAGTAGGGAGTGGAGTGGCTATTGGGAATGTTGCCTGATTGCTGTCTATGTCCTTCATTGCTGGCATTCAAATGACAATAACAATACTCTATAGCAGGTACCATTAACAACAACAACAATGCTCTACAGCTCACAGTTTGCAGATCGTTCAGGAGTACTGTTCATTCCATTCTCACCATAGCCAGATGCAAGGATAACTATCCTTTGACAGAGGAGCCTGAGGACTGCAGGAAGTGAGGGAGTGATTCACCCCTGTTCTTGCACCTTTCAGAGCTGGAAATAGAACAAGGGCGTCAGGCGTGAAAGCTCAGTATCTTTTCTACTATTCCTTCCATTGAATATGTTACAGGGTAACTGGCCGCTCATGGATGTAGCTGCACACAGTAAGAGCTGTGTAGATGTCTACAGGCCGATGCCCCATGTGCTGCCAGCCATTGTGGACTGATGGGTGCTGTTTAGCTGAGCACAAGCAGCTGTGGAGGAGTGGGTGGAGAAACAAAATTTTAACACAGACACGTTTTGTGCAAACTAAGCCGTGCCGTCAGAGGATGATATCCCACAGCAGAGGACAGATGGAGGCTGCAGATGTGGGAAGGGCGCCTTCAGCCCACGTGGAATCCAAGAGCTCTAAACAGCGTCTTGGCTGTCCAACTTTCTGTCAAAATCAACTCCTAGATGGGATCCAGCTACTCGCTTACTCTTAATGTTTTAAACCAAATAGCAGAAAGGTGATGGCTTTATGGAAGTACCTGGGAACACACAGACACCAGAGAAATGCATTTGATTGCTTCTTAATGCAGAGGATTGAAGGCAGTGAGAGCACCCAGGATTTACAAACTGTGATCCTGTTGTCATCACTTGCCATCTGGTCCCTGTGCCTGGTCTCCACCCCTCACAGTCAGCTGGAAAACTATCTGATAATGTGCTCAGACATTGCAAGTGTTAGCCTATGTTGAAAAATTCCTTTTGGAAAAGTAGTTGGGGAATACACATCAAGAAGCAAAAAAAAAAAAAAAAAAAAAAAAAAAAAAAAAAAAGACTACTTGACTCATGGGCTCTACTCTTGAGGCTTTTTACTGAAGGAATAACTGAACTGAGAGGGAAAGGCTGTAGGGATGGTGATGGCTCTTATTTGATTGTACATATACAAGTGTAGATTTTTTGTTTTAAGATTTCTTTATGTGAAAGATGGAGTGATGGCTGGCGCTGCGGCTCAATAGGCTAATCCTCTGCCTTGCGGCGCCGGCACACCGGGTTCTAGTTCTGGTTGGGGGGCCGGATTCTGTCCCGGTTGCCCTTCTTCCAGGCCAGCTCTCTGCTGTGGCCAGGGAGTGCAGTGGAGGATGGCCCAAGTGCTTGGGCCCTGAACCCCATGAGAGACCAGGATAAATACCTGGCTCCTGCCATCGGATCAGCGCGGTGTGCTGGCCTCAGCATGCCGGCCGTGGTGGCCATTGGAGGGTGAACCAATGGCAAAGGAAGACCTTTCTCTCTGTCTCTCTCTCTCACTGTCCACTCTGCCTGTCAAAAAATAAAATAAAATAAATTAAAAAAAAAAAAGATGGAGTGATGAGGTTGGGGAAGAGAGACAGACAGACATATTTTGCAACCACTGGTTCACTCCCCAGATGGCTGCAGCAGATGATTCTGTGCCAGGATGGAGTCAGGATCCTAGAACTCTATCCAGGTCATCCATACAGGTGGCAGAGACTCAAGTGCTTGAGCCATAATTTGCTGTTTCCCAGGCGCATTAACAGGGTGCTGGATTGGATGTGGAGCGGCCAGGACTAGAACTCTGATATGGGATGTGGGCATTCCAAGCTGCATCGTCACCTTCTGTGCCACAACACCTGCCTAAAGAATATTTAGGAAGTAACCTGAACATTTAAGAGCTGTAACATGTGACCCACCTAGTGAAATCTAAGCTGTATTTCAGTTGTGTAATTAGATTGTGATTCATTTAACAACTGTTTACTGAATGCACACCATATGCCAGACCCTGAAACTAATTTAAATGGACCCAGTCTCTGCCTTTGCTCAGCTTTTACTTTGGTAAAGTATGGTAAAGGAGAGTTGATATAGCAAGGAAAAAGTTAATTCAGAATTAAGTGAAAATGTCAAAGAGAAAAATTGCAACTATATGACCCTTTCCATGAATGCATTCAATTCTTTTTTTAAAGATTTTATTTATTTATTTGAAAGTCAGAGTTACACAGAGAGAGAAGGAGAGGCAGAGAGAGAGTCTTCCATCTGCTGGTTCACTCCCAGCTGCGCTGATCCGAAACCAGGAGCCAGGAGCTTCCTCCAGGTCTTCCCATGCGGGTGCAGGGTCCCAATGACTTGGGCCATCTTCTACTGCTTTCCCAGGCCATAGCAGAGAGCTGGATTGGAAGTGGAGCAGCCAGGACTTGAACCGGTGCCCACATGGGATGTCAGCACTGCAGGTGGCAGCTTTACCTGCTATGTCACAGTGCCGGCCCCAAATACATTCAATTCTATGAGCAAATATTGGATGGAAACAAGAAAAATATAGTTGGTAGGATGATGTGTCTCTGGAAAATTTTCTTTATATTATTGTTGTCTCCATGTTCCTAGTGCATTATTATATATCATGTGATATTTTTGGTATTCAGTCCCCTGTTTCAAATGAGATATAGTGACTCTTCAAAGAAGTAAAAACAAAAACGTAATAAAGGACACATTTGTTGAAAGAAGAAAGGAAGGGAGAGAGAGAAGACAGGAGGAAGGAACTAAGCAGATTCAGCTTTAGTGTTGATTTCTGGTCTTAATTAGATCCCTTCCTCTTCCCCTGCCTGTCTCTGTAGGTTCCAAGCCCAGGAGATTAAAATGAAAGGCCTAAAATGTCATTGGATTTATCTAATTTGTTTTGTAAATGAGAACCTTCATATCATCACCACCACAGGGGGCTAGTGAAATCCAGGGAAGCCATGCTCCCTAAACAGTGGCACAAATGACAAAGGTTTGGGGAGTATCTGCAGCCTTACGGTGTGAGTCTAACTCACAGCTGTGTTTGTCTTCATGGGTGCTTGCTCAGCCAACCCTCTACCTCGTCACAGAGGACCCTAGGCTGACTACTAGCCGTATTGTTTTCTAGATCCAGTAGACAGCTATGCCAAGTTTCACGTACTGGGGTCAGTCTGAGGCCAGAGCATTTCGGGTAAGAGGTGAGAGGACGGAGCCCTTTTGTGCTGCTCTGTTTCTGCCATCTGCTCCCTCTGTTCCGTCTGCTTAGAAGCCTACCTGCTGCTCCACGTGCTATGTCATTTGTCTTCAGGTCTTGCCCTGTGATTCTCCATGGCATCGCCCTGCATTGCTGAGCAGCTGCTGTCTCAGAGCAGGCTGCTTTTCTGTGAGCGACAAGGTGCTCCAGGCAGGTGGCTCATATATGAATTTTAAACTTGCTGAATGCTTCGACAAAAGAAGCTAAAAAATGTGTGTGTGTGTGTGTGTGTGTGTGTGTGTGTCTGCGAGAGAGAGAGAGAGAGAGAGAGAGAGAGAGAGATTATGCTTTGTATTGATGAGAAGCAAAGAAAAGGTAACTAAGTGATACATACTGTTGATGTTGCTGTATTATCATCATCTTCCTCATCATTAAACACTATCTATTCAGCTTCTTCCCTGTGGCTGAGGTAAGGGCTTGCAGGTTCTTATGAGATGAAGGCTGGGCTTCTATTTGCTTCTCTTTGTTCTCTGCCCTTCCCCAGTGGATTGGACCAGGTAGTACTCTAGTCCCTTTTAAAGATGACATTCTGTGTCGGTTTATGGGAAGCCAGAGTGCCCGTACTCTGACTCTAGCTTTCAGGCTAGGCTGTTATAGAGTGTGACTACTGTGTAGTCTTACTACCCTGTAATACTGAACATCTTTGGCCAGAAAGCATTTTTGGGCTTAGTTCTGTGGCAAGTCAAGGGCAGTGAGTGGTCACAGTAAATAGTCCAGCACTCAGCTTACTTGGACTTTCATCTTAGAGAGGACTCCAGATCCCATCCATTCTCACACAGTTGCATGTGATTTCATAATTTGTGACATCGTTTAGTTGTTACCTTCTCTGTGGCAACATTGGATGTCATTGTCCTCCTTTGGTCCACCCAGCTCTCCCATTCTATGGCTTTATGGTACTTTTTTCTTTTCTCTTGTCTTACCTATTTTGGGCCACACCTTTTCTGTCTCCACAAGTCCCTGTGTTCTTCTCTCTCCAAAAGTGGATATCCCTCATGCTTGTGTCCTTTGCTGTCTTCTCTCCTATCTCTGCTGGCTTCTTAGGTTAGATGACTCATTCTCACAATTCCAGAACACATCTTCATGTCTCTCCCAGAACCCATTGCAGCCTCCAGTCAATTTTTGGGATCCTAAATCTCTAACGGCTTGCTGAACATCTTCACCTGAATGTCTTGCCAATGCATTGAATGCAGCACCTTCAACATGGACCTCATCGTTTTCCCTGCATCCATTCTGCTTCCTGATCAGCATTCTCCATGCACCAACTGTCAATGCTTCAAAGGCACCCATGGATCACCCTTGTGGCTTCCCTTCCCCTCGGCCTGGCCCCCACCCCCTCCACAGCGTCTTGACAACCTTTCAGCTTCTGGACTCACTGTGCTGTCTCCCTGCAGCACTTGCCCTTCCTTTCTCCTACGAGGAGATAGGCAGCCTTCCTGCTATGGCCAGTTTCTCAAACTGTGCTCTATGTTCCATCCGCCAGACCCCTAGAGACCCTTCTCCATCATTTCCACCACCTGGATTCTTCTCTCCTCTACCTTTGCTTTTCCATCGGTATTGTAGCACCCTTCAAGTTTAGGAAGAACAAATCGTCTACATTCTCTTTTTCAAAATCACTTTCCAATTAACTTAAAAAGTTGCGTATAAATGACATACCATAAAATCTACCTTTTATTTTTATTTATTTATGTTTTAATATCTGATACTTTATTTTTTCATGTTAATGTGATATTAATACAAATAGAGCAGATTCAATGTAGTTCATAGATACAATTCTTTTTTTAGTGTCTCTGCTTTTATATATTTTTTTTATTTTTTGCCAGGCAGAATTAGACAGTGAGAGAGAGAGAGAGAGAGAGTTATAGACAGTGAGAGACAGAGAGAGAGGTCTTCCTTCCATTGTTTCACCCCCCAAATGGCCCCTATGGCCGGCGCTGTGCTGATCCGAACCCAGGAGCCAGGTGCTTCTTTCTGGTCTCCCATGTGGGTGCAGGGGCCCAAGCACTTGTGCCATCCTCTTCTGCCCTCCTGGGCCACAGCAGGGAGCTGGACTGGAAGAAGAGCAACCAGGACTAGTACCCAGCGCCCCAACCGGGACTAGAATCCAGGGTGCCAGTGCCGCAGGTGGAGGATTAGCCAAGTGAGCCAAGACGCCAGCCTCTACTTTTATATTTTCAAAATTTTAATTTTAATTAGTTTTTAACAAGATTCACTGTGATTTGTAGATAGAATTTTAAGAACATAATGATAGTCCCTTCCTCCCTCCCTCCTCCTTTCTCTCTCCTACCCCTTTCCTTCTCCTTTTATTTTGAGATGACATATATTAAAATTATATTACAGTAAAAAGACTTAATACTGTAACATATAAGAAGTGTAACAAGTAAAAAGCAAAAAGATCCTACTTTAGTGGGAATAAAGGCAATGGCTACAAACAATAATTGAAAGGAGAAATGATCATTGCACCTACATACAGTAAATTTTATAGTAATCACAGATCATTAAAACTGTAGTAGAATAACATTCTTAACCATTAGTTTGACAAAGGTATAAAATAAAGTTTTACAAAACTATATTTGCAGCAATACTCATACACACAGACCTTTCTTTTTCCTTTCTTTTGTGTTTGCTTTCTAAATTTAGTTCTCACATATAAGGTGGCACATGTATTGCCACCATATATATATATATATATATATATATATATATATATATATATATAAACCAGGTTATATATATCCTGGTTGGGGTGCCGGTTCTGTCCTGGTTGCTCCTCTTGCAGTCCAGCTCTCTGCTGTGGCTCGGGAGTGCGGTGGAAGATGGCCCAAGTGCTTGGGCCCTGCAATCGCATGGGAGACCAGGAGGAAGCACCTGGCTCCTGGCTTCGGATTGGCACAGTGCATTGGCTTTAGCACACTGGTTGTGGCAGCCATTTGGGGAGTGAATCAACGGAAGGAAGACCTTTCTCTCTGTCTCTCTCTCTCTCACTGTGTAACTCTGCCTGTCAAAAAAATTATAAGACATAAAGTAAACCACTTTAAATTCTACCACTGTTAACTATTGGAGGCTATAGTAGACTTCTTTTTGGGTGGTTGTGGTGTGTTTGTGTGTGTATAGTATCCCTTTTAATATTTACATATTATATCTTTATGATAGTTAATCTATTTACAGGTAAAAGAGATATGACTTTAAATGAAATACTTACAGGTATCAGCTATTTCAGAGAAACTTCAGTTGACAGGTAGCCATTAATTTCATCTAATCAAATGTTCTATTATTCAGGTGTGGAGAAGTTTTAAGAAGGTAAGTTTAGTGATAGAGAAGCCATATAGAATATGTTTGTTCTCTATTTTGGTCAAATAAGCAACCAAGTAATGGTCAATTTTTTGGTTTGTTTTTTGCTGCACTAACAAAGGTTAACCTATGTCAGCATTAACATAGGTTAACTCTAGTCATTGATTATACTAGATAATTAGCAGTCAAGGTTTGCATTCTCCTGAAGAAATCTCAAGGTGGTGGGGGACGAAGAAGGAGGCAGAAGAGGAGGAGGGTAGAAGGAAGGAAGGAAGGAAGAAAGGAAGGAAGAAAAGGAGGGAGGGAAGGAAGGAGGAAGGGACTATGGTTTTGTTTCTGTCTAGTTATAAAGAACCCAGAAGCAGAAAATCTGGATTCGGTCAGTAGCTCCACAGTGTAATCCAAATCCAAGCACCTGTACCTTCCTGCTAAACCATCCTAGTGACACCATCACCTTGTGGACCCAAGATGACTGCTCCCAACATTGCCCCTATGTTCCAGATAGGAAGAAGAGGAAGGTCAAAGGGAAAAGGACAGGAATGTTCAAATCAGCTTATCTGTCTATATTCCTTGTAGGAGGTTGTTCTAGAAGTTTTACCTAATAACCTGTTCACAGCTCAAAACTGGGCAACATGATTGATCTTTTCTGCAAGATGACTGGGAAATGCAGGTTTTTGCTTTGGTTTTGTTTGGTTTTATGGTTTATATGTCATCAGAGGAGAATGTGCATTGGGTAGGAAACTTTCTCTTCTACAATAATTAATATAGGGTATTGTGTTTATATGTGTGTGTGTACATATTTCTAAGAAATGTCATCTAAGAGGGGAAAAGATAAAATAAGTAAAACTTTAAGTCTTAATCTCCAAAAGATTTTTTACTTACAATAAAAATGAGTCTATGAAAAAAGTGGTTTTTAGTATATTCAAAAGATTGTGCAGCCATCACTACTGTCTAGTTCCAAAACATTTTCATTATCCCCCAAAGAAATTCTGTATCCTTTGGCAGTCACTCGCCAGGCTCCTTTCCCCAGCTCCCTGAAAATATCAGCCCCAAATCGCTGTCTCTGTGCATGTGCCCATTCTGAGTAGTTCCTATAAATACAGTCATACAATATGTGGTCCTTTGTGATTAGATGCTTTCCCTTAGCATCATGTTACCTGTGTTTTGGAATTTATCAAGATTTCCTTCTTTTAGAGAATCTTTTCTTTGCCACCAGAAAAAAAAATCCAGAATTGTTTTTATGGGACATAAACTGTTTGTGAGCTGGTCCCTGTTTACTTCTCAGACTCACCCCTTAGTGGCTGCTCAGAAGACTGTCACTTTATCTGTCAGCTGTCTGACTCTGACGTGTCCAGTGTGTGCCTTTGTATGTGTGCAAGTATTTTATTTACCCTGTTGGGATTCTCTGAGCTTCTTGGATCTATGCTTTGTTGTTTGAAATTAATTTTAGAAAATTCTCAGCTATGATGTCTTCAACCATTCTATCCTTTATTCTCTGTTCTGCTCCTTTTCCCCTTCTTCCTTCTCCTTCTTCTGGAATTCCAATTCCACATATGTTAACCCATTTTATATTGTTCAACTATTCTTGGATGACTCATCCTTTTTCTCTCTCGCGGTTCATCATGTCTGAAGCTATATTTTCCATTTCTGGTATTTCTATTTGACTTTTGAAGAGAATTTTCATATCTCTGCATAAATTTCCTATCTATTCATTCATTGATCTACTCCAGGGATCATTTAGCATATTAAAATTAAGTCCTGATTAATAATTACATTGTCTGAGTTATCTCTGAATATGTTTCTATTGATTATGTTGTCTTTTGACAGTGGAGTGTGTTTTTGTTGCCTTTTTCTGTTCTTTGTTCTTGGGTAATGGTCATAATTCATAAAATATAGAGGCTTCTGTGAATAGTATTCACATTTGGAAACAGAAACTTTTTTTCTATCAGGTTACCAGTGTGTGTGTATAGGGTAGGGGATGAATCAATCTCATTGGTAGTTGAAAAGAATGGAGATTTTCTTCTTGTTTATTATTCTCAATGTACCACAGGCTTCACATTACTCCAGCGGTGGCTGCCAGAGTTTTCTCTATGTTCTTGCTCTACTCGTGGCTTTCAGCCACCTCTGTGCACCTATTCAGACAGAGGTTCACTCCTTAGACTTTCCTCTTCTTTAGAGGTAGACTACTATTGTTGTTTAGTCAGTGCTGGGTTCACAGTGAGGGGTAGTGAGGTTTTCACTTCTGGTCCAGCCTCAGTTTTCCGTGAAACCTATGTGCTTCAGGTGTGAAACCTTCTTGGAGTTCTTACTTCTGAATCTGTCACAGCCAAAATTTGCCTTGTATCTTCAGTAGGTCTTGGGCAGGACAGCATTTCCTGCCTCTTCCCACAATAGCAAATGCCTGCTCTGTGTTTGTGCAAGACCCTGATTCCTCCACAGGAGAAATGACTGATGCTTCCTTCCTTCCTCCAGACACAGTACATCCTTTGGAAAAGTTTATTTAGTTAGTTAGTTTGTTATTTAATTATTTATTTATTTTTAAATTCAGAGTGACAGATAAATCTATCATCTATGTATCAATCAATCAATCAACTGATCGTCTATCTACTGGTTCATTCTCCAAATGCCTGCTGTAGCCAGGGCTGGGCTTCGCCAAAGCCAGGAGCCAGGAACTCCATCCAGGCCTCCCGTGTAGGTGGCAAACTCAAGTAGTTGAGGCATCATCTTCAAGCCATCTTCTCACCTTTTCAGGAAGCTGGATCAGAAGCAGAGGTGGGACTTGATCCCAGGCACTCCAATATGGAATGTGGGCACCTCAGCTGGTGACCGTCTGCCCCACAACACTTGCCCAGGTTTGATATATTTTTTAATGATTTATTTATTTATTTGAGAGTCAGAGTTACACAAAGAAAGAGAGGCATACAGAGAGAGGTCTTCCATCCGATGGTTCACTCCCCAGTCGGCTGGAACGGCCGGAGTTGTGCCAATCCGAAGCCAGGAGCCAGGAGCTTTCTCCGGGTCTCACACATGGGTGCGGGGGCCCAAGGACCCAGGCCATCCTCCACTGCCCTCCCAGGCCACAGCAGAGAGCTGGATTGGAAGTGGAGCAGCCAGGTCTCGAACTGGCACCCATATGGGATACCGACACTTCAGGCCAGGGTGTTAACCCACTGCACCACAGCGCCGGCCCCAGGTTTGATATATTTTTAACTGTTGTTAGGGGATAGGACATGCAGTTTTATATCCCTCCTCTAGAAGCAGATAGGTTTTCTTCCTCTTCTTCAATAGCGTGGGAAGACAAAGTGTTGCTGTTGCTTCTTCATGGTGTATGGCTTGCTTCCTGGGGGAGAAAGATCAGAGGAAGCAGGTGGTATTTCATGCCTGTCCCCTAGAGGCTGTGTCCACGCCCTCCACATGTGTCACTGAGGGGAAGTCTCCCTGATGCTCTGTCCTGCTGCCTCTAATCTTTCTTGTGGGCCTTTAAAGGAAGCCCATGGAGAAGATCATAGGATGGGTTCAACTCTCTGTGTGTTTCATTCCCAGTTCTGAGTTGATAGGCTTACCACACGCGCCTTTTAGGAATTTGTTCAATTTCTCAGCTGATTTCTTTTTACCCACTTTTATCATGACTTCTTTTTCTTCCTATGCTCTTCAGTGATGAAGATACTGTGTCCCACCTGACCTTGGAATGCTTTGACACTCATTGGGTTCAAGACAAATTCTGATTTTGTAGATTGTCTGGCCTTTTCTCAGTGTTAGGACAGGAGCAACATTCTCTTGGGGTTTTGAACGTCCTAAGTGGAAGCAGCGTTCTCAAACCTATCTCCATTGGCCTTTCTCTTTTTGCAACCTAAGGCTTGTGCAGACAGAGCATACTGTGGTGCTGAGGCAATGCCTTGCAAAGCCTTCTGCTGGGGATATTTTATTTTTTAAATATTTATTTATTTGAAAGAGTTACACACAGAGAGGGACAGACAGAGAAAGAGATCTTCCAACTTCTGGTTCAGATAGCCACAATGGTTAATGCTGGGCTAAGCTGAAGCCAGGAGCCAGGAGCTTCTTCCAGGTATCCCACATGGGTGGCAGGGGCCCAAGCAGGTGGGCTGTCTTCTGCTGCTTTCCCAGGCTTGTTAGCAGAGAGCTGGATCAGAAGGGGAGTAGTTGGGACAAAAATCAGTGCCCATATGGCATGCTGGCATTGCAGGTAACAGCTTTAACTGTTATGCCACAATGCCAACCTTTATATTTATTTATTTGGCCGGCGCTGTGGCTCACTTGGATAATCCTCTGCCTGTGGCTCTGGCATCCCGGGTTCTAGTCCCGGTTGGGGCGCTGGATTCTGTCCCGGTTGCTCCTCTTGCAGGCCAGCTCTCTGCTGTGGCCCGGGAGGGCAGTGGAGGATGGCCCAAGTGCTTGGGCCCTGCACCCACATGGGAGACCAGGAGGAGGCACCTGGCTCCTGGCTTTGGATTGGCGCAGCGTGCCAGCCTCAGTGCGCTGGCCATGGCGGCCATTTTGGGGGTGAACCAACAGAAAAAGGAAGACTTTTCTCTCTGTCTCTCTCTCTCACTGTCTAACTCTGCCTGTCAAAAAAATTATTTGTTTACTTGAAAGGCAGAGTTACAGAAAGAGAGAAAGAGACAGAGGGAGGAAGCTATCTTCCTTCCACTGGGTCCCTCTCTAAATGACCACAAGTCAGGAGCCAGGAACTTTATGTGCGTCTCCCAAGTTGGTGGTAGGACCCCAAGCGTATGGGATGCTGGTGTCGCAGGTGATGGCTTAACTAGCAGCACCACAATGCAGGCCTCCAAAACACGCATTTAAAAAGGATTATTAGGGGAGCTGGTGTTGTGGTGTAGTTGGTTAAGCTGCCATCTGTGACACAGGCGGGAACTGATCCGAGTCCCAGGTGCTCTGCTTCCAATCCAGCTCCTTGCTCATGTGCATGGGAAAGCAGTGGAAATGGCCCAAGTCCTTGGTCCTCTGCACCCAATGGGGACCTAGAAGAAGCTCCTGGCTTCGTCCTGGCCCAGTCCCAGTTGTTGCAGCCATTTGGGGAGTGAACTAGCAGATGTACATGTGTTCCCTCTCTCTCACTCTCGCCCTCTCTTTCTGTCATTCTGCCATTCCAATATATAAACAAATTTTTTAAATGGCATATTACTAAAGGCACAGATCCCTGTTCTTTCCCAGTTAATAAGAGTGGGAATAAGAGAGGGAAGAGATATACAATTTGGTACATGCTCAAGCTGACTTGCCCCAAATGGTAGAGTTAGAAACATACCAGGGGATTCCAATTTAATCCCATCAAGGTGGCATGTACCAATGCCATCTCACTAGTCCAAGTGATCAATTTCAGTTCACAATTGATCATAATAAAAGGACTAAGAGTCAAAGGGAGCACATAAACAAGTCTAGTACCTGCTAATACTAACCGATAGAATAAATAAAGGGGAGAGTGATCCAACATGGGAAGTGAGATACTCAGCAGACTCATAGAATGGTGGATGTCCTAAACAGCACTCTGGCCTCAGACACAGCCCTAAAGGCATTCGGATCTGGCTGAAAAGCCCATGAGAGTATTTCAGGCATGGAAAGCCAAGACACTCTGGCAAAAAACAAACAAACAAACAAACAAACAAACAAAACAAACCCTAAATGAAAGATCTCTGTGAGTGAGATCCCAGTGGAAAGAACGGGTCTTCAAAGAAGGAGGCACCTTTCTCTGAAGGGAGGAGAGAGCCTCTACTTTGACTATGACCTTGTCTAAACAAGATAAGAGTCGGAGAACTCAAGGGGCTTCCATAGCCTTGGAAACTCATGACTGGTGCATAGGGAGATTACTGATGCCATAAACAAGAGTGTCAATTTGTAAAGTCAACAACAGGAGTCACTGTGCACTTACTCCTCATGTAGGATCTCTGTCCTTAATGTGCTGTACATTGAGGCTTAATGCTATAACGAGTACTCAAACAGTATATTTCACTTTGTGTTTCTATATGGGTGCAAACTGTTGAAATCTTTACTTAATGTATACTAAACTGATCTTCTGTAAAAAAAAAAAAAGAATTTAGCAATTCCCAACTTGACTCTCACTGGGATTAAACATGACCATAGGTCTGATCTGATTTCATCATCATTTAAAAAATCATCTATTATTTTTCACCTTATGTTTCTGTGTGGGAGCAAACTGTGGGAGGGATGTTATGGGGGTAGCCATTGTAATCCATAAGCCGTACTTTGGAAATTTATATTCATTAAATAAAAGTTAAAAAAAATGGCATATTACTAAAGGCACAGATCCCTGTTCTTTCCCAGTTAATCTTTTCCCCAGAGGGTACCACTTAAATTCTTATAGCTGATTTTTTTTTTTGGTGTTTACTTTCATATATCTCAATAACATGCTTTTGTTGTTACTTATTGATTGTTAAATTTTAGTATTCATTTACCTTCCATTGTGGAAAATGAGGGTTTTTCTTTGTTATCCCTTTCCTAAACCATAAGCATCTACCTATTTGGTTCTCTCCACCATCCAGACCAACTCCCCAAATATTTTTGTCACAATTCTTGCAAGACTGATATTTATGTTTTACTATGGCTATCTAAATACTATTCCAATCCAAACAAATGATTAGATTATAATTACTTTAACTTTCATAAAAAATATTTTATTTTCCCTGGAGCGAGTCTTGTTTGTCTTGTTTGCTTATTTTCTGTCCTTAGTCCTATCCGAATCATCAGTTCAGCCCTAAACGCTGTCAGGGTGTTCCAGCCCTTCCTCAATATTTTCAAATGCTGCTGTATCCTGGACTGGCTCCTGTGTCAGGAGTCTGGTTGATAGCTTCAGCCTCATGTCCCTATCAAACTGTTGAATTCCCTGTTCCATATGGCCCGTGTGTTTTCCTTTTCTTTTGCCTAGTTCTTTGATGGTACCTGTGGTCAATTAGCTTCCTTGGATACATGAAGTTCCCACAGTTCATGACAACATATTTGTAAGACTTTGCACATTATGACACTGAAACATTTATTTTAACCCCGTCATCTGATGAGTACTTTTACTGGATACAGTGTTCTGCATTGGAAATAATAGTCCTTTCACAATTTTAAGGCATTTTGACATTGCATTTACTTCTGTTGCGATTTTTATTTCTGCTTCATGGCCTGTGCTTGGTATTCTGAAATTTCATGACAATAGCCTGGGTACTTACTGTACTCTTTCAAAAGGGAACTCGTGTTCTCCAGTTCTAGGAAATGTTTTTTTTTGGTTGACAATTTCTTCCCTTCCCTCATTTCTCCTTCTGTGAACTACTCTGGGTGTTAGATCTCCTAAAATGGTATTCCAGTTTTCTTATTTCTGTTCTATAATCTTTTTCCTCTGACTCACTTTCTGCGAGACTGCCTTACCTCTATCTTTTATTGCTTCTGCTAAATTCCTTATTAATTTCTAAGAGTTATTTAAAATTTTTTCTGAGTGTTAATTTTACAAAGAATCTTGTTTTGATTTTTATATGTGATATCTTTTCTGGATGATGATGGTAAAGAGAGGTTTTTTCTTCGGGTATAGCTTTTCTTTTTTTCAAGTGTCCTTTCACTGTTTTTTCTTTTTGTTAGTAGCACTTATTTTAGGGATTTTCTCAAACATCTGATGATTTTTGGGAGTCTGATGATGTTTGAGAGCAGAGTATTAAGAAGGCTGCTGGGGAGTGGGTGTTTGGTGCAGTGACAAAGACACATGCGTCCTATATCAGAGGGCCTGTGCTCAAAGCCTGAATCCTCTTCTGATTCCAGCTGCTGCTAATAGACACCTGGGAGGTGCCAGGTAACAGCTTAAGTGGTTGAATCCCTGCCATCCATGTGGGTGGCCAGGATTGAGTTCCTAGCTCCTAGCTTTGGCCTGGCCCACTTGGCTTTTGATGGTACTTGGGGAGCAAACCAAAAGATGGAAGATATTACTCTGTCTTTGTCTCTCTGCTTTTCAAATAATAAAATGATACAAAGGCTGTTGACAGCTTTAAATCTGTAGGTGGGGTTTATAGATCTATGGGATCCACCCTAGGAAATGTAGCAGGGCTGTTGCATTGGGAAAACTCTATCAGTAGTATTAAGGATTGCATACAGGGGTAGTCAGATTCCCCAGAGAAGGATTTTCTGATCTCCTGCCTGGGGAGATAGGACCCCACAAGCATTCTGGGAGGTGAACTGGGGAAGAGAATAGGGGATTCAGCATCTAGAAATACACGGTCACATAATCTCCTTGCGTACACTGTGGTGCTCTCACTCCCATCTGGGTCTGCAATTTCCAGGGGCCCTCTTTAGAGATGGGGAAGGGCATCGACCCACCCACCGAGGTGTTGGGGGTATTGGAGAATAGGTGTCAGCATGTCACTTGTAAGCAGTTTAGCACCATTCTGTCATGACTGACCTACCTGCCTACTTACCTACCTACACCACACACACACACACACACAAACATACACACATACACACCCCTTCTAGAGGTAACCAGTGTTATCAGTTCCAGAGCCTTTGAAGATTCCCTGGTGTGAATTCGATTGATTCTTGGCTCTCTCCAATATTGATTTAGGATTAAGCTTTCCCAAGTCTTCTAGTTATCAGTCTTCCAGGATTTTCTTACCTACTGATCTTCTCCAGTTTCTCTCTCTCTCTCTCTCTCTCTCTCTCTCTCTCTCTCTCCCCCTTTAAAGGATTTCCAAGTGGGGAACAAAAGTAAATAGGTGGATTTAAACTGCCATGTTTTGGCAAAAGTCTCCGATCTCCCATCTTTACCTGAATTAATCCTGAATTACTCCTGGTAGTCCATCCTTTGAGCCATCTCTGAGCCTCTCTTCTCCCCTCCCCTGCCATTCCAGGCTATGCACGTCTGTAAGTCTTCCTATGTGCTCTGTCACGTCATGTTACACTCTGCCAGTAGCTCCTTCATTTATTTATTTTTTTAAAAATTTATTTGACAGGTAGAGTTAGAGAGAGAGAGAGAGAGAGAGAGAGAGAGAGAGAAAGAGCAAGGTCTTCCTTCTGTTGGTTCGCCCCCTAAATGGCTGCCACGGCCAGCGCCGCGCCGATCCGAAGCCAGGGACCAGGTGCTTCCTCCTGGTCTCCCATGATGGTGCAAGGCCCAAGCACTTGGGCCATCCTCCACTGCCCTCCTGGGCCACAGCAGAGAGCTGAACTGGAAGAGGAGCAACCGGGACTAGAACCCGGCACCCATATGGGATGCTGGCACAACAGGCAGAGGATTAATTGAGTCAACCATGGCACTGGCCCCTGCTCCTTCATTTATTGAATTCAGTAAATATTTATTGAGCACCTACCATGAACCAAACTCTGTTCTGGGCATGAGGATTCAAGCAACAATTGACACACAGGGTTTTTGCTTTCATGGAGCTTTCATTCTAGGGGTAAGACAAACAGCAAATGAGGAAGCACACATACAACCCAGGTAGCTTCAAATTATGCTAAGTGCTGGAAAGAAAATAAAACTCAGTACAGGCTAGACAACTCTTTCATAATGTGGTTTAAGAGGTCTTTTCTGAGGTGCCTATATTAGTATCCATTGGAGAAGGTGCAAAACAGTCAGGACTACCATCTCCCAAGGCCTGGTGGGAGGGTTGGGGAGGGCTGGATGCTCACATCAGGGAGGGCTCAAGCAACCTGGGGGAGAAGAGTCTGGGTGATGCTGAACAGGAGGTTTGAGGTTCTTGTGTCTTAGGTGAGTGGAGCTGAGGGTCTGGATAGGATTAGTCCTGGTGGTCTCTTTAGTGTAAGGTGAGTCAAGATGTCCAGGCTGGAGGCTGGAGCTCAGGGTATTTGATGGGATCTCTGGACCATGGTTCCCTCTTGTGGGAGCAGCAAGCTTGCTGGAGCACATGGGCATTCTTGGGAGCCCTCAGCTGGTGGGAGCTCTTGAGGGACAGAGGTGTCACTGGAGCCAGCATGGAGCTGCAGCAGCTTCTTCTGGGTCCTCTGATGTGCATGTGTTGGGGCCCAGGCTACGGGGAGGAACTATGTGTGCTTTGAAGCCATGTTTGGGATCATGTAGAATGCACTGGGAATGGTGTCACTGCATGCCCCCCACACACAGGCTGTTGCTGGCTCACAGGCACTCACAAATGTCATTCACACTTTAATGCAAGTGTTGCTTTCTTCCTACCTAGTCCTCCTCGCCTTTGAAAAATCTCATTAACACAGAGCTTGATTCAATGAACTTGAAGCTCATTATGATTGATGAGAAGGCCTGTGCTAGGCAGAGGCTTCGGGGAGCAAAATGTTGTGGACATCCCAGACTGTGAGAAGTGTCTGTGGTCCTTTTATGTCCTTCCCTCCATCCGGACTGCTGGCTGCAGCCACGTCAGCCTACACTGGCCACATGACCCTGTGCCCAGGTCCGTGAATAGAGCCTGAGAGGTGCGGGGGGTGTGTGGTGCCTGCCTATCACGTGGGTGATATTGCCACTCTGCATCCTCTCTCAACCCTACCTGGTGACAGGACTGTGATCATGAGCTTTGACAAAGCCGACGAGAAAAGAGCAGCACCTTGTCACCCTGCCATGGCCATAGCACCTACACAGCCTGGCCTTATGTCCCCTCCTTGCTGCTGACCTTTTCTGTATCAATGTCCTCATTTCCCCTGTGAGTCCAAGAGTGACTGGTACCCCATGTCACCCAGTGACTTCACATTCAGGGAGAAGGGGACTGGGCCTGGGTGTGCTGTATTTTCTCTAACAGTGGGATTGACCTTTCAACATCAGAATGCTTGGTGGAAAGAAACAGTTTCTCCTAAACTCACAGTTCTGGAAAAAAGGAAGACAACACCACCAGTTAAATAAAAACCTCAAAAAGCAGCAGCAATTCCCATAGCAGGAATTTTGAAAAATGGTTTTGATGGTAGGACTAAATAAGGCCACCTGACGCTATGCTGAGAAAACTCAAACGGCTCAGAAGAGCTTTGTCATGATTACCGCATCCGAGAGCCAATTAACCCAGGCAGGCCCTGGATGTGCCTCGCTGCCTGGAATGCCCTGGGGACTACTAACGCAGTGTAGGCCTGTGGCCGACGGGCCATGGCGCCTCACAACCTCTCCCTGGCTCTCCTCTCAGACAGACAGATGCTGTTTAGATTCTGTTTCTGTTTGTGCTGTTACCCACAGGGCAGGGAGGCAGACAGTGGCAGGGCTGGGGTCAGGGGTCAGTCAGAACTGGGCCAAGGCAGTTGGTGAGCCTAGGCATGCACTTCTTCTTGCCCAGCCCCACATGAAAGTCCATGTTTAGGGAAAGATATAAGACCCCCTTGACCTTTCTCCACACTGCTTAGTGAGCTTAGGGGAACTCCTTACTCTGACTGCTGTGAGCAGAGACAGGTGTGTAAGCAGACAAAATACTAAAACTAATTGGGGAACTTCAGGGCCTTCCCAAAATCCTGTAATTCTAACCACCCTCTGGCTGTCCACTGGTAGTGCACACTTTGGCTTTGCCTTTTATATTGGCAGGATCTGAGGACTTTATTGATTTGGTTGGTCCGAGAAGAAAAGGAGCCCAGCCACACTCACATTCCCCTAATTAATTTTTCACGTTCCATGGCAGCTATTCCTCCTCCAACCAGAGAGGCTGAGCAGCAAATTCTGTTCAGCACCAGTTACCTGCAGACCTCCCTCCAGCTCCCGGGTGGCAGAACCCCAGGGACTATCTTGGGTAGGGAACTCAGCTGTCCCTAATTCTGAACTTCCAGAGGCAGTAGTGCCCAGAGGCCTGGTGTGTGTGTGTGTGTGTGTGTGTGTGTGTGTGTGTGTGTAGCAGGGCTTGGGTAATTGAATCAGAATTGTCCTCTTTGTGATAGAAAGGGTGATCATCCTTTCCCAGCACGGAAACACTGGAACCCAAAGGGGCCCACAGCTTCCTCTGAAGAGAAGATGGCATAGTTGAACTTGAACTCTGACTGGCTTCCCTCACTGAGGTAGAGCTGCCTACTGCTGTGAAGTTAAATTGTGACCTTTTCAAATAGTCACTGAAGATAGCAGTGTATGTGACCATTTGTTATCAGAGGGCTGTTTTTCTCTTATCAGGGAAGTCCTGGACACTGGGGGATGTGGTTGGCATGGGGCACGCCCTCTTGACACTTAGTTGAAGTCCATTTCATACTTCTATGGAATTGCATGTGTTGTGTTTTCTCACTTAACTGTGAATATGCCAGAGAGGAGTCCTGTCTTGTCCATTCAGTGTGGCCTAGCATCCTGTCCAGAGCCCAGGATCTCATGAAATATTTGTCTGATGCATGGGGAATAAAGGAAAGTTAACATGAGGCTTGCTTTTTATTTTTTGTGGGAGTCCCAGGCTATGGAATTGTTCCTCATAAAAGTTGATTCTGTAGCACTATGGCAATGCACACAGGCAAAGTGAGTGAGCCAAATGATTTACTCTCTCTTTTTTTAAAAGATTTATTTTATTTATTTGAAAGAGTTACAGAGAGAAGTAGAGAAGACAGAGAGAGGTCTTCCATCTGCTGGTTCGCTCCCCAGTTGGCTGCATTGGCCAGAGATAAACTGATCCAAAGCCAGGAGCCAGGAGCTTCTTCTTTGTCTGCCATGTGGGTGCAGGGGCCCAAGGACTTGGGCCATCCTTTGCTGATTTCCCAGGTGAATTAGCAGGGAGCTGGATTGAAAGTGGTGCAGCCAGGACTTGAACTGGCGCCCATATGGGATGCTGGCACTGCAGGTGGCAGCTTTACCCACTACACCACAGTGCTGGCCCAATGATTGACTCACTCTCCCCAAAGAAACCTTTTATTTAAGGAATACATACTTCATGCAGTTCATAGTACAATTTTAGGATTATAGTGATTCTTCTCGCCATATCCGCCCTCCCACCCACATTCCCATCCCTCCTCCTGCTCCCTCTACCATTCCCAGTCCCATTCACCACTAAGATCCATTTTTGATAACTTTATATATAGACGACCAATTCTATACTAAGTAAAGAGTTCAACATTTTGCATTGTAAGAAAAAAAAAGAAAAACCAAAAATCAAAGCAAACAAACAAAAAAACTGTTCCTCAACAGTAGAGACAAGTGCTGTTCAAAATCATTGCATCTTGAAGCTAATGAATTTAATTTCACTTTTTTTTTTTTTTAAGAAACAGTTAACTTTAACAAAGCACTCAAGAATGATGCATCTTTCGGCAGCACTTAAACATAGTTATAATACAACTCTTTGAGGACAGAGGTCTTGCCTGGGAAGTTAGTGCACAGTGACTCTTGTTGTTAATTTAACAATTAATACGCTTATATATGATGTCAGTGCTCACCCAAGGCTCTTGACATGAGCTGCCTAGGCTATGGCAGCCTTTTGAATCCACAAACTCCATCAGTATTTAGACAAGGCCATAAGCAAAGTTGAAGTTCTCTCCTCTTTTCAGAGAAAAGAACCTTCTTTTTTGATGACCATTTTTTTCCAATGAGGTTTCACCCACAGAGATCCTTTATGTAGGACATTTTATTGCCTCAGTGTTTTGGCTTTCCATTCCTGAAGTGCTCTTGCGGGCTTTTCAGCCACACCAGAATGCCTTAAGGGATGATTCTGAGGTCAGAGTGCTATTTAAAGCTATTGTCTGCTGTGTGGACTGCTTCCCATATTGGAGTATTCACTCCTTTTTAATTTATCTATTATTATCACCAGACCCTTAATCCTATCCATATGATCACTTTAACACCTAAGATGGTATTTTTACCACCCAGTTTAAGGGGATTCACAGTCCCACGGCAAGTTTTTAAACTGTACCCTTAGAAGTAAGTCTGTAGGAATGTGTGCAGGACTATACAGCTTTACAGTTACAAACTTGATACATTTCATAATCACAACTTTAGGAACATGGTCACTCTTCCCACCATGCCCACCCTTTCACCCATATTCACAACCCCTCTTTGTTCTCCCTCTCCTATTCCAAAAAAAAGCTATTCCTCAACAGACAAGGGCTGTTCAAGTCATTGCTTTTCAAAGTGTCATTTTCGTGTCTGCAGATTGCCTTTTAGGTGCTCTCTTAGTTATTGCAGGTCAGGTAGAACACGTGGTGTTTGTCCCTTTGGGACTGGCTTATTTCACTAAGTATGATGTTTTCCAGATTCATCCATTTTGTTGTAATTGACTGGATTTCATTTTTTTTTTACCACTGTGTGGTATTTCATAGTGTACATATCCCATAATTTCTTTATCCAGTCTTCAGTTGACAGGCATTTGGGCTGATTCCGTATCTTAGCTATTGTGAATTGAGCTGCAGTAAACATGGGGGTGTAGATAATTCATATGCTGATTTCATTTCCCTTGGGTAAATCCCCAGGCGTGGGATGGCTGGATCATAGGGTAGGTCTATTTTAAGATTTCTGAGGTATCTCCATACTATCTTCCATAGTGGCTTTATCAGTTTACATTCCCACCAACAGTAGATTAGGGTACCTTTTTCCCCCACATCCTTGCCAGCATTTGTTGTTTGTTAATTTCTATATGAAAGCCATTCTAACTGGGTGATGTGAAACCTCATTGTGATTTTGATTTGTACTTTCCTGACAGCTGGTGATCCTGAGCATTTTTTTCATGTGTCTGTTGGCCAATCATTTGGATTTCCTCTTTTGAAAAACTGCTTAAGTCCTTTGCCCACTCTTAACTGGGTTGTTTGTTTTGTTGCTGTTGAGTTTCTTGATCTCTTTATATATTCTGGTTTTTAATCCTGTATAAGTTTCACAGTTTGCAAATAATTTCTCCGATTCTATCAGTTGCCTTTTAACTTCCCTGAGTATTTCTTTTGCAATATAGAAGCTTCTCAATTTGATGTAATCCCATTTGTGAAATTTGGCTTTGATTGCTTGTGCCTCTAGGGTCTTTTCCAAGAAATCTTTGCCTATGTCAATGTCTTGCAGGGTTTCCCCAATGTTCTCTAATAATTTCATTGTGTTGGCCATAGATTTAGGTCTTTAATCCATTTTGAGTGGATTTTTGTGTAAGGGGTAAGGTAGGGGTCTTGCTTCATATTTCTGCATGTGGAAATCCAGTTTTTCTAGCACCATTTGTTGAAGGGACGCTCTTTGCTCTAGGGATTGATTTTAGCTCCTTTGTCGCTCCATGCTTCACTATCAAACATCTTAATAAAGCTGAGAAAGTCCACATTGAATCTGCAAATGATCTCCTTGGAGAGTATCTAATATGAGTGCTATCCCCTTAATTTTTCATAGGTCCATAGAAAATCAGTTAATTTGTCAAGTTCAACAATGAAAAGTGCCACCAGCTGCTTCTTAGCGATCCTGCTTCCCAAGCCTATTCTCTTATCATGTTATCCCAACTCCCTGTTTAACTGTTTCTTTTAAGGATAGAAGTGGAGCAGAATTTAAACAATAGATAATGACAAACAAGTGTAGTAAGGGGTTGTGAGAAGCGTCTGATGAATGTCTTGCTTCAGAAAGATAATGCACCTTTGTCTTATCCATTGGCGATGAAGGATTTTCACATGTCATTTTCCTGGAGAGGACAAAAAGATATAGGCTCTATTCCAGTATCTTACCATCTCTTTCTCTGATGTCTAAGCTTTTTTTTGTTAAGGCTTCTTTTTGATATGCAAGTTTATTGGCAACATCGATTTTATTTTTAAATATTTATTTATTTGAGAGGTAGAGTTACAGAGAGAGGGAGAGACAGAGAAAGGTCCCCAAATGGCTGCAATGACCAGAGCTGGGCTTCTCTGAAGCCAGGAACCAGGGGCTTATTCCAAGTCTCCCACTTGGGTGCAAGGGCCAAAGCACTTGGGCCGTCTTCTACTGCTTTACTAGGCCATAGCAGGGAGCTGGATTGGAAGAGGAGCAGCTGGCTCACAAACCAGCACCTACATGGGATCCCAGTGCTGCAGGCAGAGGCTTAGCCCACTATACCACAGCTCTGGCCCCAGTGATGTCCATTTTAAAGCATAGAAAGAACACTAGTCCTCTTTCTCTTTCCTCCATTTTTGCCTAGGCTAGGTCTTGTTCTCAGAGATGGAGGATTGAAAACTGGACATTGAGCTGTATCCTGGGTGGCCTTCTCTTCTTCCTCTGATGGCCATTGAGGACATTGAGGAAGAAGAAGAAGAAGTCAAGTAGAGGAAAAAGAAGAGAAAGTGGAGAAAACCAACTTCCATCCAATGTATCCAAATGAGCATGCAGGTTGCCGTGTGGCACAGCTCCAGGGAACACCATTGCCCCTAAGGTCAGCATGGGTGTGGAGGTGTGCGGTGATAGCCCACCTGCTGTGGGCAGCCCTGAGGTTAATCATCCTGCAACAAAGGACATCCCTTCCCTGTAAGGGACAGTGGGACTCCTGCCATAGACACCCACCAGCTTGCCCTCCTCTTCCTTCTTGCATGAGGGACTGGTGAGAACTTCACCAAGGACCTATGTCAGGACAGAGCACCTTCCGGGCCCTTCAGGGCTCCCTTCTACCCAGGCGTTTGGGGTCCATGAGAACTTTGAGAGGCCGTCTCTCAAGGGAGTTGGTTATTTGACTTGGCCATGATTGCTCAGGCCAGGATTAAAGCTGATACTGAGTGTTTCCCCTTATCAACCCTTTAATCCTCATAACATCCTATTTCACAGATGAGGAAAAGGAGGCAAAGTCCACACAGCTAGCAAATTGGATAGGCTCTCTTTCTGTCATACCAGTTTTCTGGGCACAGGTCTGGCCCCAGATGGTCAGGTGATTTAATTCTAGCAGCTGCTGTTTTGTAGATACCAAACCTACCTTCTTTGCATCCACTAATGACCGTTCATTGGGGCCTTCTCATGATTTTCTCAAGGTCTTGCTGCTTTTCTCTGCCGCTAGGCTGTGACCAAGGCCAATCTATTCAGTCAGTAGTTTCAGCAACTTGGGAGAAAGGGATAGGAAGTTGTATCCATTTCTCAGAGGAAGGGTGTGATGACCCTGATGTTACAAAAAGCAATGGTGTCTTTCTCAAAATATTCCAAGTTGTGTTCCATAAGACTCAACACACGGTTAGTGTGGGTGGGGCACCTGGGAAGCCAGTGGGGGGTGTGAAAGTGAGGGCTGCTGTGTGGTATTTCTCCTACCAGCCAAGCTCTGTCCGTCTTCTTGCTCCCAGGGACAAACTGTGCTCCTATGGGGGCCTCTGATCCTTCCACCCCCAAGAAGAACAACAGAGAGGAGGTATGGAGCAACCAGCGAGGCTGCTTAGCTGCGGGATGAAATGTGCTTAGTAGCAAAACCTAATGGCTGGCCCTTGTTTCTGCCTTTTATTTTCTAAAGATTTATTTATTTATTTGAAAGTCAGAGTTACACAGAGAGAGAAGGAGAGGCAGAGAGAGAGAGAGAGAGAAAGATCTTCCATCCAGTGGTTCATTCCCCAAATGGCTGCAATGGCTGGAGCTGTGCTGATCTGAAGGCAGGAGCCAGGAGCTTCTTCCAGGTCTTCCACGTGGGTGCAGGGACCCAAGGACTTGGGCCATCTTCTACTGCTTTCCCAGCCATAGCAGAGACCTGGATCAGAAGTGGAGCAGCTGGGACATGAACCGGTGCCCATATGGGATGCTGGCACTTCAGGACAGAGTTTTAACCTGCTGCGCCACAGTGCTGGCCTGTTTCTGCTTTTTAATCCTCTGGTAGACTATAAATGTTCCTTTCTCATTTGCAGCTTTGAACTACATGCCATTTTTTAAGGAATGTTGAGTAAAACTTTTATTCTGCAGAGTAGTTCTCAGCATTTTTGACATAGAAGTTCTCACATGTAATTTTATGGCTATGCTTTCTGACCAGATATTAATAATATTTTGAAGTGAAGAGCATAAAAGAGAGTTACTGCTTTTGAGATGCTAAGTATTATAAATATACTTTTAGAATCTAGTGATTTTGTCAGGCTTTTGGGAATTCTTTCTTGTTGTTTTTTATTGCCACATAACTGAAGAATAGACCTGAAATTATGCAAGCATGCCTCAAGCAGTGTCTTATGTCTATTTTATCTAATTTTTGAATTCAAATTCTGTATTAATGGAACTCATGGAGATTCTAATTGATGTTACAATCGATTTTTCAGTTATAGAAGCTACATTTTAGTCTTCTTTAGTTCAAATCTTTATTTCATGCCTTTTTCATTATAAACGTGAGTGTTAGAAAACATTGCACAACACATTATATTTCATGCACAGAATGTGGCTAGTTCAGCTCCAAAGGGCAAGTAGTGTGTTGGCCTGTGTACAGCTCTGTCTCTGGGCCTGCTTATAATGGATATTCAGCAAGTATTTGTTGAAGGAGTAAATAAATGAATGAGTGAATGAATACAAAGATGCTGGTATATGAGGATACTTCAAACAATTTTTGGAAAATGTGCATTATGAAAAAACTATATGAGTTTCAAATTCTTTTGCACAAAAATAAACATATCTTTTAATTCTATTTTCCATTCACTTTCTTTTCCTTTTAGGACTTATTTCTGTATTTGAAAGAGAGAGAGAGAGAGAGAGAGAGAGAGAGAGAGAGAGAGAAAGTACCTTTCATATGTTGGTTCACTCTCCAAATGGCCATGACAGTTGGAGCTGGGTTTCCCAGAAGTCCAAGCACTTGGGTCATCTTTTACTCTTTTTCCAGGGGGCATTAGCAGGGAACTGGATCAGAAGTGGAGCAGCCAGGACTTGAACTGGTGGTCCTATGTGATGCTGGCACTGCAGGCAGCAGCTTAATCTGCTGTGCCACAACACCATCCCTCCATGAGCTTTCTGAAGCACCCTTCTATAAAGTTTCATAGCTCACATAATTATTATGTGTGTGTGTGATTTTTTTTGTGTGCTGTTTGTGTCCCCTTGCTGGATAACAGCCTCACTAGCCTCACAGATGTATCCCAAGCACATAGAAGGCACCTGGTAAATAGTTCCTGCATAATTAATGCATCTGAAGCTGCAGCCACACCTGCAATCCCTCAGCTCAGCCAGATCTTCTTAAATGCATATCTTTGGTCATAAGGGGAAATAGGAGAAATATTTTAATGTGTTAAAGATGAGAGCAGTTTGCTCACTGTTCTTGTTCCCTTTACACAAATTAGGCTGCCCACAGGAGCCCTTGCTGAATGGCGGCTTGCAGTCATCAGTGTCTCTGTCTTAGGAATTCTTCCAGACCACCTCTATGTTGTGTGCTGTGCAGTTTCTCACCTTTGGTTTTTCGCTTTTTGGTTCCTTGAAATACTCTCTTCTAGTGAAAGTCAGGATTCAGAAATTGCGGTCCCTTGTTCACAGTGTGCTACTCACGATAGCCAAAACGTGGAACCAACCCAAATGTCCACCCATGGATGAACAGAGAAACACAGTATGATCTCTCCATACAATGGAATGCTATTCAGACTTAAAAAGGAAGGAATTTCTAAGACATGCCACAACATGGATGAACCTTGAAGGCACGCTAAGTAAAATATGCCGGGCACAAGAGGACAGATACTATATGATCCCACTTACATTGGATTCTCAGAGCAGTCAGGTTCACAGAGACAGAAGGGAGAATAATGGTTATCAGGGACTGGAGTGAAGAGAAAAATGGGGAGTTCCTGTTCAACAGTTTACATTTTAGTTAAAACTGTGAAAAGAGCTCTGGGTGGTAATGGGTGTACAGCAACATGAATGTACCTAATGCCATTGAATTAAACAGTGAAAATGAACACTTCAAAAATTCTTATTTATTTGTGTGTATGAAAGGGAAAGAGCAGGCTCCCATTTTCTATTTTTACAACCCCCACCCACCTCCACTAATGCCATAATGGCCAGCAGCTGAGAACTCAGTGCTGGTCACCCATATGAGTAGCAGGGACACAACTGAGAGCCATCAGCTGCTGCCTCCCAGGGTCTGCATTAGTAGGAAGCTGGAGTCAGAAGCCGGAGCAGGGTGTTGAACCTAAGTCCTCTGATATGGGATATAGGTGTCTATTTTATCACTAGGATAAATGTCTGCTTTCTCAAAAGGTAAATTCCTATAATAACACTTCTATCCATTTTGTCTTTCTGGTTCAGCTTGTGTACTTTTCCTCGTCCTTAGATTGAGACCTCACCTCTGGGTAAATCTTCAGGCATGAATCTTCCCCTGCCTCCAGGACTCCGCTGTGTTCTCTGAAGCAGGTTGGTGGAATAGAATGTTCTCTGGTAGTCCTAAGCTGCCATACAGGAAATTCAACAACCCAGAATGCATCATCCTGGAGATATGTAGGGGGCTTAGTCCTTGGGGCCAGGGGAGCCTGGCATCCCAGCCATCCCTGCCATAGCACTAACCATGAGTGGGAAGTTACCTGAGATCCTTCCATTCAAGTGAGCACCTCTGGTAACCTACAGCAGTGCATATGGAACAGGAGCCTTGCCCAGCTGAGTCCTGCCTGAATTCTTAGCTCTTAAGACTAGGAGATACATTGAAATGGTGGTGGTTTTATGAAGCCACTAGGTTTTGGGTGATTTATTGACAGCAATATCATAGGAATTAACAGCTTACTCTTCTGTTTCTGCCTTTTATCTGTCTTACAAATCAGCATGAATGGAGTTTGAATTAGTATTTTAAAATCTTGTATTGTTGCCCTGGGCTGGCAGCTTCCTATATGGTTTTGAATTTGGAAGGACTTACCTTTGATATACCCCACATCCATGAGTTTCTTGGGGCTCTTGGTCCATCACTATGTCCACAGCTGTTCCAGAAGCAGAAGGGGTGAGAAAGGTGCCTTTTGGAGACATTCAACCTAGGCTTGCTTTTGGGGATTGTCTGCTGTTACAACCATCAACTCTAAGGGAATCAGCGAGAAGTTTTGCTGTCCTCCAAAGCTTCTCTAGAACTTTACAGGGCCAGGTGTCGCTCCCCGTCTTCGTGGAGGAACGACACAGGACCCTGCGCTGTTCTTTTGTCTGCTCGGCCCTCCCCGGGTTTGCTGCTGGTTCTTCCTGGGTTGGCTACTGTCCCTCCACCTCCGTGGAGGGGCGGGCCCCCTGCCACTTTCCCCACTTCCGCAGGGGAGCGGCACACCGCCGGCCGGCTCTCTCGGGGGCTGCACAGGTGTTCCCTCAGATGTTCCCGGTGCATGTTGTCTCTCTCCTCCTTTATAGTCCTTTTCCACCAATCCCAACTCTGCTACCCACACGCCGAGTACGCTGCTCTCCTCCAATCAGGAGCAGGTCCTACAGTTTATTGGTTGAACTGGAGGCAGCTGTGTAGAAGCTGTTTCCTCCTCTCCCAGCGCCATATTGTGGGAGAGCAGATGCATAGAATAAGTCTTAATTCCAGTAACTTAGTCTAGTCCGAGTTGCTCCCCACAGGGCCAGGTTTCCCTTAGCAAAGCCAGATGACCACTATTGCAGTTACAAGAGTGAATCAGAAAGCCCATGCCCTTTCTGCTACCACCATCCATTGATTTGAGGGGATCATGGTTACTGACTCCAGACTATGGTTTTGCTAGCAGAGATTTGAGCTAAAACAAGTGGAATGGAATACAATTCCACTTATGTTGTATTTTTTCAAATTAAGCACAAGAAGTGTTCTTTGTTGTTGTTATTTTGTTTAATCAAATTAGTGTATCCACATGCTTAAGAGAAATGACACAGGAAAATTAAAGCATCTCTATTGCCTCTGTAGCCTCCCTGCTTGGGGACAATTACTGTCACTACTACTTCTTGTTCAGTTCTCTGACAATTAAGCCTGTGACTTTTTAAGAAAATGCTCATATCTAGTTTTTTTTTTTTTTTTAACTTATTTGACTTTAGTCCTTGCTGTTGAAGATAGGCATTGCACTCTGTCTTACCTCCCCTTCTCCACCATGTTTTCAAATTTGTTGCATTATTATTTGGAATTCTTCTACTGGTTTACCTTGATAATGTTAATATACACACACTTCTGTTTCTTGTGCCAGCCTTAGTCAGTGTCTGTTGTCTCCTCACGGTGTGATAAGAGCATCTCTTCCTGCTCCACTTCACAAATTCTGCTATATGTTGTTAGTTTCACATGGTTCACTAGAGTATCCTCAGAAAAGTGCCAACACACAGTAGGTGCATAACAAATACCTACTGAGAGAATGAATCAACTGTCAAGAGGTATAACATGTATGTGTTTTCCACAAATGACAACTATATCTTTTGTGCTTTATTTGTACTTGATTTTAAAAAAGGAAAGAAAAACATATTTTCAAAATGATAATATAAATATCATTCAATACAGAAACAGTATAATTGAACCCATAGAGAAAGGAATATATTTATGTCACTAATCTGTGTTTCTTAAAGTAGAATTTTTTGAGTCTCAAGGTCAGCTGGGTTTTGTTTTCCAACATTCTGATTTATTAGTCTAATTAACTATCACTGCTATAATAGCTCTCAAATCTCAGTGGCTTAATATGAAATATATTATTTTTCACTCACAACAATCCAGTGCAGAGCTTCCTGATTGAGTAGCTTTCTAGAGAAGCTTCTTTTCAAGTGGGGACTCAAGGTTTCTGGCTCCTTCCATCTATAACAGGGTCAGCTTCCAGGGTGTGAAGCCTTCACGGCAGCCACATAGAAGAAAGAGCGAGCTTAAGAATGGAAGATCATGAGGGATCTTAATGGAGGATCCTAGAGGTGGTACAACCAGTTCCAACTACATTCCTTTGACAGAACTGTTGTATGGTCCCATCCCAGTGCAATGACAGAGAGGGTAGTGGTGGCGATCTGTGGTTAGAAGGAGAAGGAACCCTGTTTTGGTGAACACTAGCAAATCTCTACTATCATCTCCATCATATTTAAAAGTATAGTGCATTTTAAGTATATGTACACAAACACACACACTGCCCAGACTATGTCACTTGCTTTGGCTAATTAAATGTGAACCAGAGAACGCTACATGGTTGTTCTCTTGTCAGTCACAACAACAACTCATGTTTTCCTGTTGGATGCCCTGTAGGCCTGGATGTTAGATTGAGAACAATGCAAAGTGGATTTGTCAGCTAACCACCAATGGAAATGAACAATAATCCTCATGATCAGACACTGAAATTGATGCTTGTTTATTACTGCAACATAACGACACCTATCCTGATGGAAACTGTTTTCTCCCTTACTCCTCTCCTCTTCCCTCCCCTCCCCTCCCCTCCCTCCCCTCCCCTCCCCTGTTGTTTTGTAATTCAAGTTAATTCTCTCCTAATTTTCAGTTTTATGAGCAGGCTGGAAGATGAAGTTCAAGGGTATTAGACACTATATTTGGGATATTTAAAGGGAGGAAATACTGACGTTCTCTTTGTTCAGTTATGTTAATGCTTCATGGCAATTTAACAATTATTATTTAGGAGGAATATAAATAGTTGTATGCATTTTGCTTTAAGATATATGGTAATAGCCGGCGCCGCGGCTCAATAGGCTAATCCTCCACCTAGTGGCACTGGCACACCGGGTTCTAGTCCCGGTTGGGGCGCTGGATTCTGTCCCGGTTGCCCCTCTTCCAGGCCAGCTCTCTGCTGTGGCCCGGGAGTGCAGTGGAGGATGGCCCAAGTGCTTGGGCCCTGCACCCCATGGGAGACCAGGAGAAGCACCTGGCTCCTGGCTTCGTTTCATCACGGTGCGCCGGCCTCAGCGCGCCGGCCGCGGCGGCCATTGGAGGGTGAACCAACGGTAAAGGAAGACCTTTCTCTCTGTCTCTCTCTCTCTCACTGTCCACTCTGCCTGTAAAAAAAAAAAGATATGCTAATCATTATTGGTGTTATTACTAGCGGTTGGTATATAACACCCAATATTTGTTAAGGATTGCGTAATTGATTTTGTTAATTTATTTTATGTTATTCCTCTAACAGATGCTAGGTTACATCATAAAGCCCATGGAGAAATGGATTAAAGATAAATTCATTTTGGTACAATATATTTGAAATCCATTTATGGTTTTACATAATCCATCTTTCCATAAACTTGTTTAAGAGCTCTTGTATTTAGCCGGCGCCGTGGCTCAATAGGCTAATCCTCCACCTTGCGGCGCCGGCACACCGGGTTCTAGTCCCGGTTGGGGCGCCGGATTCTGTCCCGGTTGCCCCTCTTCCAGGCCAGCTCTCTGCTATGGCCAGGGAGTGCAGTGGAGGATGGCCCAGGTGCTTGGGCCCTGCACCCCATGGGAGACCAGGAAAAGCACCTGGCTCCTGGCTCCTGCCAGGATCAGCGCGGTGCGCCGGCTGCAGCGGCGGCCATTGGAGGGTGAACCAACGGCAAAGGAAGACCTTTCTCTCTCTGTCTCTCTCTCTCTCACTGTCCACTCTGCCTGTCAAAAAAAAAAAAAAAAAAAAAAAAAAAAAAAAAAGCTCTTGTATTTGTGAACATGTGTTGTTAATCTTTACAACTTCTGCAGAGCTAAACATTGTAGATCAGAGGTAATGCATGCTTTACATAGTAACTGATTTGCCATAGAAGGACTGAAAGTTCAGGAAAATGAAGATTATAATATAAATATTTCCTATTAAAATTGCTCTGGAAATACTTGAATTTCTGCTTACTTCATTTTAGCAAACAAATGTACAATATCTGTACTATGATTTTAACTTTTATTTCAAGTGAGGGTTGGGCTGGATTCTTTTCTTTCTCAGCCAACAAGTCTCAGCCTCTTTGAGGCCATGGTACTCAAACCGGGTTTTTAAACTCATGTAAACGTAGGACCTGCTGAATGCCAAGAGAAGAGAGAGAACAGTAAAAAGGATGGATCAATCTTTGAATTTAGGCTTAAACTCCATGGACCAAAGAGGTTATATAAGTTGTCTGCTAAGGGCTTATGCATATGGACAAAATATAAGGTTTAATTGGGAAAAGTGTGGGGAAAGAACAAGTGTTGGGTGAGTAAGAAGAAATCAGTGGGATGTTATACCACCTCTTTAGTTTCCTAAGGCAGTATGTTAGGATAACTTCCCCTTTTCTTTCTCCTCTCTCCATCTCCTCCTCTCTTAATGAACACCATGTCAGCATCAGGAAAGGAAGGCAGCTGGGAAGGGCTGTTGTGGGTTGGAGGACCAAAATTCAGGAAGCACAAGAGTGAGGGCATGGTTCTTTCTCTCTGTGTGACTCTTCCTGGTCCATTTCATTTTCCTAAGCCACCATCCTTTGTAAGTGCACCCACAGAGATTTTTAGATAGCATTATAAATCCAATCAGTAAAAATCAATTAGTCTATGCAAAAAAAGGTATACATGATAAACAAGATGCTCAGTCTTTAGCCATCTGAGAACTCCAAGCACGGAAGATAGAAATGCTGTAGGAATGCACTGATGTCCAACGTCTGTCATGTGTTTATCTTTGTTCTACTGGTAGGCAGTAGAATTAGAACAATTTGAGCTTGCCAATCAGGGCTGGAGAGGCCCTTGTTAGGACAAAGAATGTACAAGGTGACGAGGTAACACTGTAAATAGAAAGTGCTTCAAACACAGTAATTGTGGCCATAGCCCAGAGAACAACCTTGGCACACTAATAGTGGGTAAAGTTGCTAAAGCGTTGGCATTTTTGGATAATACTTCTAAAAATAGTATCATGTAGAGTTAGAAAATGACTATGCATATCTGAAATGAATAATAAGTAACTGCAGTTATAACCAATCAGCCTATGAAGTAACACATTTCTAATTCTATGTCAGATATATGTTTTAAGTGACTTAAAAGCAAATTCTCTCATAATGTCAAAGAAATCCTTGGCATGTAAGTGAGAAATTCTTCTCTCCCTCATATTGCAAGTCACCAGCCAACTGCTTCTTCAGGGTCACATGACAATCATGGACACTGCCTTCTCCCATTCACTCAAGTTGGGAAACTGTTCATTTCTGAGTTATTTGAACATTGCCTCTCCCATTTCTGGGCAGTGTCTTCCACTTCTTTCAAGGATCACATTTCTCTTATCCATTATCACTGCTTCCTCCCCAATCTATATCCTTGTGGCCTCACTTTTGGTTAGTTGTCCAGAGCCCTCCTGCTGATACCTCTCTCCAATCCAACTCTGATAAATGTGGCTTGCGTCCCTCCCAGTGTTCATGTCATTCCCAGATTCCCCTGCAATGTCTGGCTCATAGTAGGAGTGGAACGAAACTTCGGCAAACAGAATCCCTCCATGCTAAGGCTCAAATCCCCTATCTCAGCACATTCTCTACTCTGTTTCCTCTGGAAAATACTGAGTCATGATAAGCAGGCTTCCACTCCAAACCCCTGCCTAACTGGGGCTCTTCATCTGGACAGTGCTGGCTCTCCTCTTTGCCTACCCACAGATGACCTAACAGTCCTGGGTTGGCCTAATTTCTGCCTTCCATGACTGCTTTGGGTTCCACAGACTTTTTTTTCCTCGTCCTCATTCCTCAAAATCATGTGTCTTTGAAGAACTTCATTACCATCTTTCTGGGCACTGCTGAGCCCTTGCTTTAATTTGACACTGACTAGATCCTAAATCACTTGAGGGAAGGCAGGGCCCTTTTCTTCTCCAGCACCCCTTACTTTGGAGACAAACTGGAGCACATGATTAGCAAATTTCTTAACAAGTTGTTTGTCCAGAGCAAGAGTCTAGGATCCAAGTTTCCAAATCTCTCTCAACAGAACCATTGTTCTAGAAGTCAAAGCACTTTTATCCTAATTCTATAATAGTTTCTAAGTTTGGCCGGACAACATGACAGTTCCATTAGTCAACGCAGGTCAAAATTACATCTCACAGGAAACTAAATAAAATAAATGTGTTTTTAGTTGTTCTTTTAACCAATTTGACCACACTTGTAAAAAGTCATTATTTGTATTCAAAATCATTTGTTACACTGATAAAGATTTTAATTTTTTAAAAAATGATTGATAAATAGGAATACCTGCCCATCTCCTTCTAATGATTGTATAATCAAAAAAATTTAAATATTTATACTGTCTACTTTCCAGATACGATCTGGTCTGGCTTTGTTTTATAATTCATGTTTTCATTTCAGTGCATGTGAAATATTTTTGAATGCTTGTAGAGTCACAGAGTTCTATACTTAGCACTTTGGTATATAAATGGAACACTATCTTAAAAATAATTTTAATTGAGTGACTAATCTAACAGAGGGGTGAAACAACTTTTTGCTCACCCAAGTTGATTTTGTTGCATTACAGAGATGGTGGCAAGGACAGCAGAACAGACTCTTCCTCACCACACGGGTTAGTCACCTGTTTATCTTTTGGCCAATGCCCCACCACTGGGCCCTGGATCATCTTCCTGAAGTCCAACCTAGCTCTTATTTCTCAACTAAGCCAAACTGAGGCTGGTGGTAGGTATATCAACAGTTGTGCCTCCTCTAAAAAGATCCAGAACTGAGAATAGGAGGTGGGTCCTCAGTGAGTCCCAGGTTCCTAGGGAGACCTGGACACTTCTACAAGCAGCAACCCGTCCTGGGCTCACCATTGTTTCTCCAAATACTGGGAAAGTCATGTGGAGTAGGACTTGGTTGTGACTTCCCTCCTAAAGTTCTGACCCTACCTATGCCGTGGCCTCCACCTTGTGATGAGGCATCTGGTAAAACAGCAGGAGTCTAGTAAGATCCCAGGCTAAGGGGGTTAAAATTGTGTACCTCATCAAATGGTCTCAGTTGATAACTGTGTCTTTAGGGTGTTCCTGCCCCCGATAGCAGGACCATTGTGCCTCATTTGTCCCTGAGACTCCAGTGTCCCTTGGATGCCATACTTGTCTAGAAGAATCAGGACTCAGATCTGAACTTCCATAGCTCCTTGGTGCTCCCAGTCATTGTGCCTCATGCCATGTCCCAAGTTATGACAAGGGTGAGACTGAACCTATGAATAATAGCATACTGATATTTGCAAGTTACTGAATGAGTATCAGTGATATTAATACTTACTCTACATTTTCTCATTTAATTCTTACAACAGACTAACAAGGCAAAAATTGCCTCCTCCTTTTTACAAATGAGAAAACGGGGCCAGCACATAGAAGTAACTGCATATCCTACTAACAGGAGAAATTTGGAATTCAAATCCAGGGCCACATGAAGACTAATTCACATTCTTTATTATTATGCATGGTGACTATCAGTAGCATTTCGGATTTTTTTCCCTTCCCACTCCTACCTCCCTCAGGGTTTTTTTTTTTTTGAGACTCAGGAAGTGAAATGTGTGGGACAAACACAAGTTTATTTGCATCATTTGTGGTATAACCTTGGCAGGTGCAGGGTCCACATAACATTTAAAAACTTCCTTTCAAAGCTCCCTGCTGTGTACATGGTCAGTCCACTGTAGATAGACACGGGGCCATGCTTCATAAACATAGTAGAAATAGTGTGACCCAGCTCAGACTTGTTCCAGAATCTGGTAGCATTTGTGAAGTCAAGTCCTCGATAGCACATTAGTCATGGTGGACTTGGTAATGCACATAGCTGTCATCTACAAATGGTAGTTCAACCAATGACTGCCCTGCATGTGCTGAAGAGATGTCCAGTCCTATGTAAACATTTCCTTTTTAGAACTGCTTTGTAATTCCTCCATCCCTTGGTTTATCATTAGTTTCTTGAGAAAATAATCTGTCTCCAGTCTCTAGTTACCAGGATGATGAGCCAGGCCAGGGATGCAGGCCATTTTCTGAGTAGTAACTGGAATTCTGGCCTCATCCTGTTAGGCTCTGGGCCAGCATGCCACTGAGAGGTGCTCCTTTCACCGCCCAGAGACTGATGCCAGCCCTTCTGCTCCATCCCTCCTGCCTCTCTCGCCTCTGTGGTTGCCAGAGTAACCATAAAAATATTACTCCACATGCTCTAGGAACAAAATGTCAGTGCACTTTACTATTGTTTTAATTTAAAAACTAACGTGTGAAAATAACTCCAGCCTGGAAGAAATTCCCTTTCTGGCAAAGGACTCTCTTCGGAAAGCAGAGAAACAAAGTAGGAAAAAGTCAGGAGTAGCAACAATGCTTAGATATATTCAAAGAGCCTAAAATCTTACATCTAGCACAAGGGTAAATATACAGTAGATGTGTCTTTAATGAATGAATGAAGTAAAATGTGACAAATTTTGCTGGAAAATTTAGAAATACAACAAATAAGTCCCTCATTCTGTGTATACTTTAAAGTACATAAATTTGTTTATATATCTATATCTATGTTTAAAGTAGAATCCTTAATTTCTACCTGCTATTATAGATTTCAGGATAGTAGGGGTAGTGGGTTAACATCCTCACCAAAATTCATGAGTACCCCGAACCTCAGAATGTGACCTTATTTGATAATAGAGTCTTTGCAGATATACTTAGTTTCATCTCATGACTTCAAGTGAGCCCTAAATGCAATGACTGATGTCATCATAAGAAGAGGAGAGGATGCAGACAGACATGTAGAAAAGGTGGCTGTGTGAAGAGGGACGGGGTTAGGGCTATGCTGCCACAAAGCCAAAGAACATGGTGAAATATTCAAGATTAATATCCATGTTTCCTTTCAGAGAAAGGTACCTCCTTCTTTGATGACCTGTTCTTTCACTGGGATCTCACTCACAGAGATCTTTCATTTAGGTCTTTTTTTTCCCCAGAGTGTCTTGGCTTTCCATGCCTAAAATACTCTCATGGGCTTTTCAGCCATATCCAAATGCTTTAAGGGCTGATTCTGAGGCCAGAGTGCTGTTTAGGACATCTGCCATTCTATGAGTCTGCTGTGTATCCCTTTGACTATGACGTGTCAGAATAAGATTGAAGCTGGCGAACTCAAAAGGCTTCCATAGCCTTGGAAACTCATGACTAGAGCCTAGGGAGATTACTGACGCCATAAACAAGAGTGTCAAATTGTTAAGTCAACAACAGGAGTCACTGTGTACTTACTTCTCATGTGGGATCTGTCCTTAATGTGTTGTCCAATGTGAAGTAGTGCTATAACTAGTACTGAAACAGTATTTTACACTTTGTGTTTCTGTGTGGGTGCAAACTGATGAAATCTTTACTTAATATATACTAAATTGATCTTCTGTATATAAAGATAATTGAAAATGAATCTTGATGTGAATGGAATGGGAGAGGGAGATGGGAGGGGTGCGAGTGGGAGGGAAATTATGGGGAGGGGGAAAGCAATTGTAATCCATAAACTGTACTTTGGAAATTTATATTTACTAAAAAAAAGGAAAAAAAATTTTTCAAAAAAAAATCCATGTTTCTTTGTTAACTTAATAATCAAAGGGCATATTATAATTTGCCAGTGTGGGCAAAAGATCTCTGTGAGTGAGATCCCAGTGGAAAGAACAGGTCTTCAAAGAAGGAGGTACCTTTCTCTGAAGGGAGGAGAGAACCTCCACTTTGACTATGACCTTGTCTAGACAAGATAAGAATCGGAGAACTCAGAGGGCTTCCATAGCCTTGGAAACTCATGACTGGAGCATAGGGAGATTACTGATGCCATAGACAGGAGTGTCAATTGGTAAAGTCAACAACAGGAGTCACTGTGCACTTACTCCTCATGTAGGATCACTGTCCTTAATGTTCTGTGCATTGAGACTTAATGCTATAATGAGTACTCAAACAATATATTTCACTTTGTGTTTCTATGGGGGTGCAAACTGTTGAAATCTCTACTTAATGTATACTAAACTGATCCTCTGTAAAAAAAAAAAAAGAAAGAAAGAAATTATCAACTCACAACTTGACTCTCACTGGGATTAAACATGACAATAGGTCTGATCTGATTTCATCATCATTTAAAAAAATCATCTATTATTTTTCACTTTATGTTTCTGTGTGGGAGCAAACTGCTGAAATCCTTACTTAATGTATACTAAGCTGATCTTCTGTATATTAAGATAATCGAAAATGAATCTTGATGTGAATGGAAGGGGAGAGGGAGTGGGAAAGGGGAGGGTTGTGGGTGGGAGGGACGGTATGGGGGGAAGCCATTGTAATCCATAAATCGTACTTTGGAAATTTATATTCATTAAATAAAAGTTAAAAAAAATAATTTGCCAGTGTGTGGAGAAGTGGACTTTTTATAAGGGTGATGTAAAGAAAAATGGTCTCTTTATTGGATATTTTGAGTGATTTTCCTTTTCATTGGTGTACTTTTTAATACTTCACTTCAGTGATAAAGTTGTAATGGAAAGAAAAACAGCTGAAAGTTTGAACTGACTGACTAAGTAAGAAGATGGAATTCTTTGTCATTTTGTGTATTTTAATAAATGATTGGTGGTTGTATTTTTAATTTTTGATTAATTAGTTAATCAATTTGAGAGTCAGAGAGAGAGAGAGAGAAAACTCTCTCATCTGCTGGTTCACTCCCCAAATGCCCTCAGTGACTAGTGGCTGGCACTAAGGCTAGGAAGTAGCAACTTAATCCAGATCTCCCGCATGAACACAGGATCCAGCTGCTTGAGCTATCTCCTGCTGCCTCTCAGGGTGCACATGAACAAGGAGCTGGAATTAGGAGGAGAGCAGGGATTCAAATGTGGGCATTGTGATGTGGGATACAGATGTCTTAACGCGTAGCTTAGTACTATGCCAAATGCCTGACCTGGAATATGGATTCTTATGTGAAAAGGACTCTTTTGGGTCATGACAGAACATTCTGAGCTTACTCTGGGTAATAATTTTAAAGGAAGAGTTAAATTGCTCTGTATGCGAAAGTGAAGAGAATGAGTTTCTTCAGCTGACTCCAAAGAGAAGAGACGGCATGAGGGAGGAAAGGAGCAAAGGTGACTTGTGGTTGGTGGGAAATTCCTGGCAGTAAGGATGGCAGAAGGACTTGAAAGTTTTAATTGTTTGCTATTGTGCAGCCTCATAATTGCCTTCTCTTACTCTTAGTTCCCTTAAAAGCCTGCCATCTGCACTTCCATAGCCTACTACACGCAGGTAGCACACACAGTATGGATACAGTAGATAGAGATATGAATCATATCTTGAGCAGGATGGAGCAGAATGGCCTGAGAGTTACTTCATCCATGCTACATATAGCAGCTTGGAATTTTAGAACTTATGAATTGCTTATTTCTGAAATTTTCCACTTGATATTTTCTGAACACAATTGACCAAGAGTACCTGAGACAGCGAAAAGCAAAACTGTAGATCTTTTTCACATTAAAAAGAAAAGGTTGTTTGTTTTATTAATTTATAAGTATTCTTCATATTTTGATAGATGTCCTTTATCAGATAAATGCCTTATAAATCTGTTCTCCTAGTGTTTGGTTTGCCTTTTCAATTCTTTAACAAGAAAACTTCTAAATTTTTTTTTTTTTTTTTTTTTTTTTTTTTTTTTTATTTTTTGACAGGCAGAGTGGACAGTGAGAGAGAGAGAGACAGAGAGAAAGGTCTTCCTTTTGCCGTTGATTCACCCTCCAATGGCCGCCGCGGCTGGCGCGCTGCGGCCGGCGCACCGCGCTGATCCGATGGCAGGAGCCAGGAGCCAGGTGCTTTTCCTGGTCTCCCATGGGGTGCAGGGCCCAAGCACCTGGGCCATCCTCCACTGCACTCCCTGGCCACAGCAGAGGGCTGGCCTGGAAGAGGGGCAACCGGGACAGAATCCGGTGCCCCAACCGGGACTAGAACCCGGTGTGCCGGCGCCGCTAGGCGGAGGATTAGCCTAGTGAGCCGCGGCGCCGGCCGAAAACTTCTAAATTTTGATGAAGCCCCATGTATTAGTGAAATTCCCCAGTTTCAGCTTTTATATTTAGGATTAAGACCCATTTAAAGTCAAATTTCGGATGAGAATGTGAAGTATGACCCAAAGTTGTTACTACTCATAGATATTCAATTGTTACAGTATGAATTACTGCAAAGAGTGTTCTTTCCCCCTTAGAATACTTGTCATCTTCATCAAAAATTAGCTTACCATAAATGTGTGGATCTACTTCTGTACTCTCTTCTGTTCTATTGGTTTACCCTTACTACACTGGTAACACACCGTTCTTATTACTCTTGCATCACAATAAATTTTGAAATAAGTAGCCTAAGTTTTATAAATATTTTCTTTTTTGAAAGTTGTTTTGACTATTCTAGATCCTTTACGTTTCAATATGCAAGTTAGAATTGGTATGTACATTTCTTTTTTTTTATTTTTTATTTTTTGACAGGCAGAGTTAGACAGTGAGAGAGAGAGAGAGAGAGACAGAGAGAAAGATCTTCCTTTTTCTGTTGGTTCACCCCCAAAGTGGCCACTACGGCTGGCGCGCTGCGCGCTGCACTGATCTGCAGCCAGAAGCCAGGTGCTTCTCCTGGTCTTCCATGAGGGTGCAGGGCCCAAGCACTTGGGCCATCCTCCACTGCACTCCCAGGCCACAGCAGGAAGCTGGACTGGAAGAGGAGCAACCAGGATAGAATCCGGCACCCTGACCGGGACTAGAACCCGGTGTTCCGGTGCTGCAGGTGGAGGATTAGCCTAGTGAGCCGTGGTGCCGGCCAGTATGTACATTTCTAAAATGTTTGCTGAAATTAGGATTGCATAGAGTCTATAGATCATTTTGAGTAGAACTGACATATTAATATCGAGTGTTCAATCTATGAATACAGTGTTTTATTTAGGTTTTAAAAATATTCCTCCAGAATTTTCTGTTGTTTTCAATATACAGGTCTTACACATTTCATTAAATCTTTTCTCACATATTTTCTTCTTTTTCTCTTTATTTTTTAAATGACACGTAAAAATATATATGTTTATTTGGTCCCAAGGGATGTTTTGATATGTGTATACATTGTCTAATGTTCACATCTATCTTTTCAAACATTTATCATTTCTTTGCATTACATTCAGAATTCTTTCTTCCAGGTTCTTTTTGAAATATACAGTACATTGTCATTATGTTTAGTCATGAGACTGTGCAGTAGAACACTGGAACTTTATTTCTCTTATATAACTGTAACTAATACCAGCTGACCAACCTCTCTCCCTTTCCCCTACTCACCCCTTTCTCTGGTAACTTCTATTCTACTTTCATCTGCTATGGGATCAATTTTTATGTGTTCCACATAGGAGTAAGATTATGCAGTATCTGTCCTTTTCTTTCCTGGCCTATTTCAACTACCATAATGATCTCCAGTTCCATCTATGTTGTCTCAAATGACAGGACTGATCCTTATTTATGGTTGATATTATTTCAATTGTGTTTATATATACCATTATTTTTAGTTATTTTAAATTTTGATGTTGCAGATTTGATTTAATTTTTTTAGATTTATTTATTTGTTTGAAAGAGTTAGAGAGAGAAAAGGAGAGAGAGAGGGAGAGAGAAATTTTCCATCTGCTGGTTTTAGTCCCTTAATGGCTGCAATGATTGGGGCTAGGCCAGGCTGAAGCCAGGAGCCAGCAGCTTCTTCCAGGTCTCCCACATAGGTGGTAGGAGCCCAGGGAGTTGGGCCACCTTCTTTTGCTTTCTCAGGTACATAAACAGGGAGTTGGATCAGAAGTGGATTGGCAGGCACTGGAACTGAAGCCCATACAGGATGCTGGTGATACAGGCTACAGCTTAACCTGCCGCACCACAGCACCGGCCTCTAAACTTTATATTTTCTAAATTGTTTGGTGCACCTATATGGAAAGACCTTCGATGTTTGCATGTTAAATTTAAATATTGTGTCCTTGCTAATGTCAGTTTTACTTTTAGTAGCTTTTTTTGAGTAAATTCCTTAGATTTTCAAGTCAGATAACCAAACACCATCTGTGAATAAAGACAGTATCACATTTTGCTTTCCATAGGATGCTTCCCCCTGGTACTCTTTTCTTTTCTTTTTGTACTGCTCTGGTATCACAGCACAATGTTTCACAGAGGTTGTGAAAACAGACACGCTTGCTTTGTTTCCTAACCTTAGTGAAAGGCATTCCTTTACCCCTAAGGAAGGCGCTAGCTCTGGGTTTCTCATAAATGACCTTTATCAGGATGAAGAATTTTCTTTCTTTCTATTTTTATCTTGTGCATTTTTTTTAAAATCAGGAACGGACTTTGGCTTTTGTCACAGTTGTTTTTTTACAGGTTTTTTTTTTTTTTTTTTTTTTTTTTTTTTACTGAGATAATTGATTACATAGTTTATATTTTTAAATATGTTCATTTGGTGAAATATCTGAATAGATTTTTAAAAATTTATTTGACAGGTAGAGTTATAGACAGTGAGAGAGAGAGACAGAGAGAAAGGTCTTCCTTCCGTTGGTTCACTCCCCAAATAGCTGCCATGGCCGGTGCTGCACCGATCTGAAGCCAGGAGCCCGGTGCTTCTTCCTGGTCTCCAATGTAGGTGCAGGGGCCCAAGCATTTGGGCCATCCTCCACGGCCCTCCCGAGCCACAGCAGAGAGCTGGACTGGAAGAGGAGCAACTGGGACTAGATCCCAGCGCCTATATCGGATGCCAGCACTGCAGGCGGAGGATTAACCAAGTGACCCATGGCATCGGCCCCCTGAATAGATTTTTATTAAAGCATGAAGCCAACTTTATATTCCTAGCATACATCTTAGGTGGTCATGATGCAATTTTTCTTTTTATGTATTGCTGACTTTAATATCTTTTTTATTAGAAATGTGATAAAGGGTGAATGGCTTTGGGGATTATTGGTCTGCAGTTTTCATGTCTTGTAATGCCATTATCAGGTTTTGATTTGAGAAAATGAATAGGGAAGTATTTCTTCTTTCACTGTTTCCTGAGTTTTCTTAAAACTGATGTTAGATTTTTCCTAGGTGTTTGATAGCATTCAGTACCCTCTGTGATCCTGAAACTGAGAGGGAAAAACTGGTGACAACAAATTGAATTTTTCAGATAGATCCAGGCCATTTCATTTGTGTCAGTTTGATGAATTTTTTTTGAGGACTCTCACAATATCATCTAAATTTCAAAATGTTTTGGTAAAACATTATTCTGAATATCACTTCATTTTTTAAAGATCTATTGAGTAAGTAGCAATTTCTTTTAATCCTGATATTTGGAATCTGTTTTCTTTCTCATTTTGCCCATTACATTGGTTAGAGGTTTACAACTTTTTTGGTGTTTTTCAGTGGACAAGCATATGGATAATAGATTTTTTTAAACTTTCCTGTTCTTATCTTTATTATTTCCTTCCTTATGCTTACGTTGGATTTAATTTACAATTTTATGCTTGTTAACATGGAATCTTACATCATTGACTTGAAGCCTTTCTTTTTTAATAATATGTTTAGTGCTAATAATTTCTGTCTAAGCCCTGATTGTTCTGGACCTGTATTATTTTAACTTTCACTTGGTTCAAAATGTGGCCTAATTTTCCTGAAGATTTCTTGTTCAATCCATTTATTATTATCTTGGTCCATTTTCACTTGCTAAGAATACAATAGAATAGACTAGGTAATTTATGAATAACAATGGTTTAGGTTGATTCACAATTCTGGTCCGAGATTAAGGGGCTGCATCTAGTGGTGGCCTTCTTGTTGGCAGTCTCAAGGTGGCACAGGGCATTTCATGGAAACAGGAAGCATTCATAAGACCCAGCCAAACTGGCTTTATAGTAGACCTACCCATTAATCCATTAATCCACTCATCACATGAATGGATTAATACATCTGTGAAGGGAAAATACTAATCTCCTCGTAAAGCTCCCATCTGGTGCCATCCTTTAATACCTCATAATGGGGATTCCATTTCAACATGAGTTTCAGAGCAGGCAAACCATATTGAAACCAGAGCTGTTGTCTAGAAATGTGTTATATAGTTTCAAAATGTCCATCAATGTTCCAGATACTAGTTCTTTACTCCATTGTGATCAGAAGACACACTTTATGTGATGTCAGTACTCTTAAATTTATTGAGACATGTTTTTATAGCCTGGAATGTGGCTCATTGTGGTGATTATTTTGTATACACTTGGAAAAATAAGTGTGCTCCACTGTTGGGTATAGTGTTTTACAAACACTAGTTAGATCAAGTTGCTTGATAGTGCTGTTCAATTCTTCTGTACTCTCAGAGAAAATCTGCCTACTTATTCTGTCAACCAGTCAGACAGAAATGTTGAAATCTCCAACTATGATTGTTGATTTATCTTTTTTCTGTCAGTTATAATTTTACTTTGAAGTGCTTTGAGTAGGTATACACACACTTAGGATGGCTTTATTCTCTTGATATTGATGCTTTTATCATTATGAAATAATCATTTTTATTGAAATATACTTTATCATTAATATAGATACTCAAAATTTCTTTTGGTTTGGATTTGCACAGTCTATCTTATTTCAGCCTTTTACTTCTTTTTTTTTTTTTTTTTTTTTTTTTTTTTTTTTTTAATTTTTTTGACAGGCAGAGTGGACAGTGAGAGAGAGAGACAGAGAGAAAGGTCTTCCTTTGCCGTTGGTTCACCCTCCAATGGCCGCCGCGGCCAGCGCGCTGCGGCCAGCGCACCGCGCTGATCCGATGGCAGGAGCCAGGAGCCAGGTGCTTTTCCTGGTCTCCCATGGGGTGCAGGGCCCAAGCACCTGGGCCATCCTCCACTGCACTCCCTGGCCACAGCAGAGGGCTGGCCTGGAAGAGGGGCAACCGGGACAGAATCCGGTGCCCCAACCGGGACTAGAACCCGGTGTGCCGGCGCCGCTAGGCGGAGGATTAGCCTAGTGAGCCGCGGCGCCGGCCTCAGCCTTTTACTTCTAATCTATCTATCTGAGTCTTTGTAGTTAGAGTGGATTTAAAAAAAAGCATATAATTAAGTTTTGCTTTTTTATCTGCTATGACAATCTTGCATTTAAATTGAAATTAGTATTATATTTTACAGCTAATGTAATTAGTGATGTGTTTGGGCTTACATCTATGATCTTGCTATTTGTTTCCTGTTAGTCCCATCTGTTCTTTATTCCTGTGTTCCTCTTTTGTGCCTTCTTTTGGATCAATTGAGCATTTTAAGATTGTATTTTAGTTCTCTGTTTTTCTGCTTATTAATTATACATCTTTAAATTTTTTTACCTATATAAGAAGAACAAATTTCATATATACAGATTTAGGAACATAGTGATACCTCCAACCCTCCTCTCCCTCCCACCAATGCTCCCACCCTCCCTCCTCCTTCCTTTCTTATTTTTCCTTTTAATTTTTACAGTGACATACATTCAGTTTATTTCATAATCAAAGGTTTAGTCTTAAGTAATGAATTGAACAAATAATAATAAGAAAAAACACTCTGATTCTCAACAGTAGAGATAAGCCTGTAAATAATCAAATCTCAAGATATAAATTTCACTCATATGTATTAAATTTTTTGTACTCTGTTAGTTACCATTGATCAGAGGGAAAAAAGCCAGAGGCATCACATTACCATATTTCAAGACATACAACAAGGATGTTGTAATCAAAACAGCCTGACACTGGCACAAAATAGACCTATAGACCAATGAGTAAACAACTGCACTGGAGCAAACTTTCTGCTAGAGCTATTGCACTCAGATCAGCTGCAGACAAGAGCAGGGCTTTCAATGGATATTCTAAACAAGTGGGCTCAACATCTTGAAGCATTTCTTCAAAGAACTGTAGCAGAAGGTGAAAGATGGCTTTACCAGTACAATCCTGAAAACAAAGCACAGTCAGAGCAACAGCTACCAAGAAGCTGACGTGGTCTTGTCCAGGCAAAAGCAGACTGGTCAACAGTGAGGGTCATGATCAAGGCATTTTGCTTGTTGGCATTCTGGAAGACCAAGGAAGAAAAACATCTACTCTCATTAGGAGAGTGTTTATGAGAAAATTAGCCAAACAGAAAAAGCTTTAGCAAGAAAAACAACTGAGAAAGTTTCACCAGAGAATCCTTCTCCACAATGATGCTCCTGATCACTCCTTTCATCTAAGAAAGGCCATTCTATGAGATTTTTGATGGGAAATCATTAGGCACCCACCTTACAGTTCTGATTTGCCCCTTCTGATTCTTTTTGTCTCCTAGTCTTTAAAAAAGTCTTTGAAGGTCACCCATTTCTATTCATCTAATAATGTAAAAAAGACTGAGTTGACATAGTTAAATTCCCAGGTCTCTCAGTTCTTTAGTAAAGTAATAAATGGCTGTCACCATCACAAAAGTTTTGAACTCAGTGTTGAGAAAAAAAGTTTATATTTTTAGCTTTTATCTTTAATTCCATTTCCACAAATATTTTGACGTTCCCTCATATTTACTGTCATTGCTATGGTGAAAATAGACGTTTTATACTTCCCCAGATTTACAGGTTGAAACCCTAGCTTCCAAGGTGAGAGTTTTAAGGGGTGAGGTCTTTGGAGAGTTGTAGTCTGTTTTCCACTAATTTAGTGAAACACCTGAGGCTATGCACTTTTTTACACAGTTCTGGAGGTCTGAGGTTGAGGGGCTGCATCTGGTAATGTCCTTGTAGCTGGCATTTTTAAGAGACAGGGAATACATACTTCTGTCTTCTGGTCCCTCCCTCTTTCTCCCTCTCTCTACTTACAAAGCTACCACTATTCAATCATGGAGGCTCCACCTTCATAATCTTACGTGATCTTCATGACCTTCCATAAACCACCCCTCTGAACACCATAGATTAAGTTTCCATCTCTTCATATTTCACCATATGGTTTAAATTTCATTACATGAACCCTTGAGGGACACAATCAAACCACATTCAAACATTAGCGGAAAGTGATTCAGAAGCAAACTAGCAAGTGATTTGGGAAGCAGGAAGGTGCTACGTAAGAACCGTAAGCAAGCTTTTATCAGACACAGAATTTGCCAGCACTTCGATCATAGACCTTCCAGCTTCCAGGACTGTTGCTGAAAAGTTCCCAGGTGCATGATATTGTATTATAGCAGCCCAAATGGACTAAGACTCTTGTGGTCCCACCATTTCCACCATGCTTCTGGGATGAAAGTAGGATTTATTGCCTGTTTGCTTGCACAGATGGTCTCACTCTCTCCTTTCCTTCTACCCTCCCTCCCTCTTTCCTTCCTTCCTTTGTCTTTACCCCCTGCTACAACCTTGTAGAAAATTCTCTGCCACCTAGTCACATTAGATTTTTGTTAGAGAATATGACCTTTTAGATTTGTAATGCACCTCTCGTGTTTATGTTATGTTTTTAATTAGGTGTTTGGAAATCTAGAGATTTTCTGCAAGTTTTTTGCTGTTTTTAAAGGCTGTTTCCTTTGTTGTCAGGGCTGTGCTTTCTGGCTGGAGACACTGGCTGGTTCCCTTCCTCAGAATTTCGTTGTTCTGTGATATCTGTCACCCGGAACCACTCTACTTCCATTGCTCTTGATCGTTGCCTAAGTAGCCCAATGTATTTCCTTTCCTTGTGGGGTCTAAAATGACTTGTTCTTACCCTAACCCTCATCTACATTTCATCTAGAGGAGGCATCCTGCCAAAGTGCACGTGGGTTATGGAGTTCTCCATGCCTCTCACCTGACCTAATTAGATGTTTTCCTGGTGCTGTTAGCTGTCCCTGCCCAGTCTGGAGGCTGAGCCACCGGGGATGGCGGTGCTCGTTCAGGTGCTGCTCTGCCCTGCCCCTGTGTCCTTTTTCCAGCCCCTCTGCCTTTTGCTAACATTTATTATTTTAAATAAAGATTTATTTATTTATTTTGAAAGAGTTACACAGAGAGAGGGAGAGACACACAGAGAGAATCTTTCATCTGCTGATTCACTCTGCAGGCCAAAGCTAGGAGCCAGGAGATTCATCCGGGTCTCCCACGTGGGTGGCTAGGGCCATCTTCTGCTGCTTTCCCAGGCCATTATCAGAATAGGAAATGGAGCAGCCAGGACAGGAACTGGTACCACATGGGATTCCAGTATCACAGGTGGAAGCTTTACTGCCGTGCCATAGTGCTGATCCCTATTAACATTTATTTATTTGAGTGACATAGAGCTCAAGTATTTGCTTTGTATTACTGATCTTGTTGGCTAATGCATAGAAACAAGAAGAAATTTTTTCTGTGTAGCAGTATTTTATACTGTCAGATTAGAGTTTTTGAGTAAATAATTGAAGTGCTTTAAAGGATATACATAAAGAAGCTGAAGAAGAAAAACAAAGAACAGAAACATTGAACCTTTCTATGTACACTCTATTAAGAAAAATTTTCCTTATGTGGAAAAAGAGAAAAATGTAAAGTAAAAACTAATTGAGTAAGCAAAATACTTTCTGGGGCATGGAATATAAATGGGAAAGTTACAGGAATGAAAGTGGGGCAGTTTACTGCAAGAAATAAAGAAATGCTGAAAGTTAGTGGATAAAATGAGGAAAATAAAGCAAGTTTCATGAAGGAGAGCCAAAAGCATTAAACATTTTAATATGGAAATAAATAAAACATTTCTTATTAGATGTACACAGAAATATGATTTTAAATGATATCTATAGTATAGAGACATTTAAGAAAAAAATCCCATTTGCCTATCTCTCCATCTGTCTACCTGTCTATATTGGAATAGCACCATGAGGCTTTGTTTGAATTTTAAGTAAAGAAAACACAAAAGGACTAATCTGAGCCACATGTATCTGTAAGTTTTGGTTATTTACCATTTAAGCACTGAACAAGAATCTGTTCTATTTTAGAGACTTGGGAGAAGTTTGGATATGATCAAAAATAGTAAACTATGTGTTTATGAGAAGACTAGTTTAGAAGTTTTCAGACTTACAGACATATCCTCTACATCAGGAAGAAAGCTGGAAGAAAATAATTGTGAAACCATTTTATAAATCTCCCTGGAAGAGCCGTAGTAGACAGCATGGCTTTTTTCAAGAACATATCCTGTCAGACCTTGCCAAGCTCCTCTGACAGAACAAGTGTCCAGGACTGAGGGGGAGCAACAAACAATAGCCATCAAAACTTCACCAAGAACTGGATTTCAGCTCAGGAAGCAAATGAATGGGAAAATTTCAGGTAGTGATTATCAGTTAGGAAGGAAATAAAGGGGTCGGTGCTGTGGCACAGCGTTTAAGGCCCCAGCCTGCAGTGCCAGTATCCCATATGGGAACCAGTTCAAGTTCTGGCTGCTCCTCGTCAGATCCAGCTCTCTGCTATGGCCTGGGAAAGCAGTAGAAGATGGCCCAAGTCCTTGGGCCCCTGCACCTTCGTGTGAGACCTGGAGGAAGCTCCTGGCTCCTGGCTTCAGATCGATTTGCTCTGGCCGTCATGGCCATTTGGGGAGTGAACCAGTGGATGGAACACTTTCTCTCTGTTTGTCTCTAACTCTCTCTGTAAATCTTCCTTTCAAATAAATAAAATAAATATTTTTTTAAAAAAGAAATACTGCAAGGTGGTGAAGAAGGAGGTGATGGGTAGAGGGCTCATGTCTTAGAAGTAGTAGTCAGGGAGGATAATGACAAGGAGTCAGTCATGTGACAATCCCAGCAAGGTGCCCCACAAAGGAAGCACTTGGTGAGTGAACTTGGGGTTGTTTATGGATGGAGAGAAGGCCAGTGCAGCTGACATCCAAGAGGGCAAGTACAGGAGAATGAAAGGGCGTGGGAGAGGGACTAAGAATGTTGGTGCATGATAAATGGCATGAATTTTATCCAAAGGCAAACTGAAGAGCTCTAGGGTAGACTAGAGAGGGTGAGAGGAAGCAGAGAGGCTGCTGAGGTGAAGCAGATAGTGGGGGTGTGGACTTGGGCGTAATTAGGAACAGCTAGGTTTGTAATGTACTTACAGGGAGGTCTTGGCCATAGGTTAGATGTGGGAAGAGAGGGAAGACAGTTAATAATGCCTGCATCTTTGGCCTGATCAACTGTACCATTAATTGCCATGGGGGGAAGACTTAAAGATGGGAGGCTTGGAGAAAAAAACTGGGAGTTGGGAGTTCTGTCTGGGAAATGTCAAATTAGGGCTGCCTATTGCCCAGGAAGCTGGAGGGGCTGGGCAGGAAGCTGGCTGTAATTTTGGAGTGCCAGATGTAAACCACTGAGAAGTCACAGCGTAGAGGTGCTGTTTAGATGGTTCTGTTGGGATCTTCATGACCTCTCTGTGAGACAGGAATAAATAACAATAGGTGAATGGGAAATCCTGCTTGGCCCCATGCTTTTGTATGGTCTCAATCTTTTCTGTTTTTTAAATTTATTTTTTATTTGTTTCAAAGGCAGAGTAACAGAGAGACAGAGTGAGGTTTCCAGCAGCTGGTTCATTCCCCAAATAGCTATAATAATTGGGGCTAGGCCAGGCTGAAGCCAGGAGCCCAGAGCTTTATCCAGGTTTCTCACATGAGTGCAGGGAGTAGCCCAAGGACTTGGGCCATCTTCTGCTGTTTTCTCAGGGACATTACCAGGGAGCTGGATTGGAAGTGGAGTAGCTAGTATTTGAACCAGTGCCCATGTGGGTTGCTTTCACAGCAGATGGCAGCTTTACCCGCTACAGCAGTGACCCTTTAAGTCTTAAACTTCAAAATCAGTTTATAGAACGTCATTGCAGGCCAGCGCCGCGGCTCAATAGGCTAATCTTCCGCCTGCAGCGCTGGCACACCAGGTTCTAGTCCCGGTCAGGGTACCGGATTCTGTCCCAGTTGCCCCTCTTCCAGGCCAGCTCTCTGCTCTGGCCCGGCAGTGCAGTGGAGAATGGCCCAAGTGCTTGGGCCCTGCACCCGCATGGAAGACCAGCAGAAGCACCTGGCTCTTGGCTTTGGATCAGCGCGGTGTGCTGGCCACAGTGTGCTGGCCTCTGTGGCCATTAAAGGGTGAACAACAGCTAAAGGAAGACCTTTCTCTCTGTCTCTCTCATTGTCCACTTTGCCTGTCAAAAAAAAAAAAAAAAAAAAAAAACAAAAACAAAAAACACACACTTCATTCTTCATTGCAAGCCCCACATATGTGTTCCAGATTTTCTCTTTGGAATGTGGGAATCATTGCTACCTATTTTGTTTGTTTGTTTGTTTGTTTGTTTTTGGACCATTTGGTTCCTTGGCTGAAGCTGACCTAAGAGAGGACCTACTATCTTACTGTCCCTTGATACTCATTTTAGCATCTAACTCAGGACCTGTTAAGTGTGTTTTTTTCCCAATAAATTGTTAATAAGAAATTACAGTAAGAAAACAAGGTTGGTAATTCCTAATCCAGACAATCCATTCATCTAGCCCAGGCTAGATTAATTCTAGCCCAGGCAAAAAATTTCTCTAGACCCTGATATTTCACAGCTGAAGAGAGATGGAACTTACGGGAATTCTGGATGTATGCTAAATTCCCCTAAGTATAATGTGAAAAATAAAAAACACTTCAGTGATGGATCTTAGGTAATGTCTTGGCACATCTCAGTTCAAGCAGAGTTCCTGGGTGGGTGCCATCATTTCTCTGCTTCTTGGGTCTATCCCTGAGATCTCTCTCCCTGCTTGGCTTGTTCCTATCCTTAATCATGAGTACTGCTGCTCTTCCTGACCTGTCCTCCCCAAAAATGGATGATAAATTACCATTCAGCTTACAGGTGACTCGCTCCAAGGAGCGTCCTTGTTGTGGCTCTCATCAGTCTGTTTCCCCAGCTCCCCATCCTATGTACCTGTCCCAGCACATATCTGTCTGCACTGTGTACCCCTGTGAGCTCCAAGAAGCAGGCACTACCTTGAACTCCCCATATTCCAAGAAGAGATACAGAGCCAGGGAGGAGTAATGATGAATGTTTGAGTAAATAGATGGATGGATGGATCGGTAGAGGGTGTCAGCTGCATAGCCTCCTAGTAGGGCTTGAGTTGAGCTTGTCCTGAGCCCTTGCCTTCAGTTGTCATTAGACCACATGATATATCAAGGGGAGGGTGTTGGTTTGAGCAACCTAATCCTTTTTGAACGAATTAAGTATCCATTGGTGGTCCAGTAAAACTGATACCTCGAGCATCAGTAGAGACTTCTACTAAGTATCACACCACAGGAGCTGATAAATCATGTCAGTCTTGAGGTTTACAGCTCCTTTCCTCAATCTCAGATTCTTTAGTCCTTTACCTATGGGCATTGCACTACAGTCATGATATCCAACAACAAATTATAAAGCATAATTCTGTTGTATCATGACGCTGTTATTTGTTTGTATCCTGCTAAGCACCGCAGAAGTCAGTGTCAACATCCTCCTGGATTGTAAACCCTTTTCAAGGTATCGCAGCGTTGGGTATGTGTGCAACTGGCTTGTTGCCTAGTATTGCTTCTATGGCAGATAGATAAATCTCTTATGGTCAAATCAAATTGGAGTTAGAACATGGTATGACCTTATAGAATAAAAACAAATCCAATATATTGTTTGGGAGTACTTAATCCAATCTTATGTAAGAGTAACTTTTTATGGAAAAATGGAATTAAATTTTTATTTTGGTGTAAAAATTTGAAATTCATGCATATGTTTTTTAATAACATACATTTGCTGTGAACCTTTGATATTCCCTTTTATAAGGACATATGTGTGACATGAACAGTCAACTAAACCAGAAGATGAGAACAGATTATTATCCTGAATTTATAAACAGAGAAGCAGAGGATTATATGGTTAAGTGATTTGCTAGTAAGTGGCACAGAAGGAATTGAAACTAAGTCTGTTTAGCTTCAAAGGCCATACTTAGGACCTCCACCTTGAACTGATTCCCAGGACACAAACAGATGAGCCTGGGTCAGGTATTTTAGCCTTTCCTCAATATCAAAGCTGATGGAATTCAAGATATCTAAATATCACGATATATAAATGTAATTCACCAAGTGGGACTTTCTAGGAAAATTTCAAAGATAAGCAGAATTCATACTCAAATGGAAGATTTCTAGTATCTATGAATTAGAAATATAAAGAACACACAGATTCAGGTTAGATGGATTCAGGTTAGTTAGCCAGTTGGCCTAGTTTAAGCCAGACTGAGCACCCTGGACTTTGTTCCTGAAAAAGCAGTGGGTGTTCCCAATCAGAATGGGCAGGGCATGTGCTGCGTTCACTGCCTTCTTGACCTCACCATCCACCACCCTTTTGTCTATTGCTCTGCCCACTGATTACCCTACCTGTCTTGCTGTGCTTCAGATGTGCTGTCACTTCAAATTCTTTGCCCATACCAGTCCCTCTGCATGGAATGCTTGTCCCCCTAGAGGGTCACAAAGTCCATTCCTTTGCCTAATTCAAGACAGTCTTGCCATGCAACTTCATTAGAGATGCTTTCTTTTGTTTTTCAGTTCATTCAAAAATTTATTTTAATTAGTTTTAAATAGATTCACTGTGATATGTAGATATAATTCTAAACATAATAATATTCTCTTCTTACATCCCTTGCTTCCTCTCCCATCTATCCCAACCTGCTTCTTTCTTCCTCTCTCTTTTTTTTTTTAGATAACATTTTAAATTTACATTACAGTAAAGGGGCTTAGTACTTCACTTAACAAGAAGTTTAACAAGTAAAGATCAAAAAGACCCTAGTGTAGTGGGAGAATAGATAATGGCTATAAACAACAACTGAATGGAAAAATGACCATTTCATCCATTGCAACAAATTTTAAAGTAATCACAGATTATTAAAATTACAGAAGTATAACATTCTTAATTATTGGTTTACAAAGGTATAAAACAAAGTTTTACAAAACTATATTTGTTGCATACTGATACATGCAGACATTTCTTTTTTGTTCATTTTTTTTTTAATTTTAGCTCCCACATATAAAGGAGAACATGCAATATTTGTCTTTCTGGGTCTGGTTTATTTCACTCAATATGATGTCTTCCAGTTGCATCAATTTTGCTGTAAATGGTAGAATTTCATTTTTTATAGCTGAATAATATTCCATTGTGTTTATATACCCTCTTTGTTTTTCCATTTATCTGATGATGGACACTTGAGTTGATTCCAAAATTTGGCTATTGTGAGCAGTGATGCTATAAAATGTAGTGATGCAGGTATCTTTTTGATACATTGTGTTCAAACCTTTTGGGTATATACCCAATAGTGGGATTGTTGATTGTATGGTAAATCTCCACACTGCTTTCCACAGTGGCTGCTCTAATTATATTCCCATCAACAATGTATAAGTGTTCCCCTTTGTCCACATCCTCGCCAACATATTTTACTCTTTATATTTTGGTTTTTAGCCATTCTGACAGGGGTGAGTTGATGTCTCATTGTAATTTTGATTTGCATTTCCCTGATGGCTAGTGATGTTGAACATTTTTTCATATATTTGTTGGCCATTTGTATGTCTTCACTTGATAACTGTATTGAAGTCCTTTGTCAGTTTCTCAACTGGATTGGTTGGGTTTTTGTTGAGTTTTTTAAGTTGCTGATATATTCGGGATATCAATCCTTTGTCAGATAAGTGGTTTGCAAATATTTTTCCCAATCTGTTGGGTGTCTCTTCACTCTATTGCTCATTTTCTTTGCTGTGTATGAGCTTCTGAGTTTTATATAATCTGATGTGTTTAGTTTTGCTTTTGTTGCCTGTGCTCTGGGAGTCTTATCCAAGAAGATATCCCTTACACCAATGTCTCTGAGTGTTTCCCCTACATTTTCTTCCAGCAACTTCATAGTCTCAGATTTTAAATTTAGGTCTTTAATCCATTCTGAGTTGGTTTTGTATATGATGAGAGGTATGGATCTAATTTCATTCTTCTACATATATACATCCAGTTTTGCCAGCACCATTTGTTGAAGAGACTACCCTTATTCCACTGTGAGGTCTGAACACTTCTGTCAAAAATCAGTAGGCTATATGTACATGGATTAATTTCTGGGTTTTCTATTCTGTCCATTGATCTATATATCTGTTTTTATGCTAATACCAGGCTGCTTCGTAGTATACTTTGAAATCATGTATTGTGATGCCTCTAGCTTGATTTTTCTTGTACAGGATTGCTTTGGCTATTTTGGGTCTTTTGTGATTCCACATGAATCTAAATCTAAAATATGTTGGCGAGGATGTGGACAAAGGGGAACACTTATACATTGTTGATGGGAATATAATTAGAGCAGCCACTGTGGAAAGCAGTGTGGAGATTTACCATACAATCAACAATCCCACTATTGGGTATATACCCAAAAGGTTTGAACACAATGTATCAAAAAGATACCTGCATCACTACATTTTATAGCATCACTGCTCACAATAGCCAAATTTTGGAATCAACTCAAGTGTCCATCATCAGATAAATGGAAAAACAAAGAGGGTATATAAACACAATGGAATATTATTCAGCTATAAAAAATGAAATTCTACCATTTACAGCAAAATTGATGCAACTGGAAGACATCATATTGAGTGAAATAAACCAGACCCAGAAAGACAAATATTGCATGTTCTCCTTTATATGTGGGAGCTAAAATTAAAAAAAAAATGAACAAAAAAGAAATGTCTGCATGTATCAGTATGCAACAAATATAGTTTTGTAAAACTTTGTTTTATACCTTTGTAAACCAATAATTAAGAATGTTATACTTCTGTAATTTTAATAATCTGTGATTACTTTAAAATTTGTTGCAATGGATGAAATGGTCATTTTTCCATTCAGTTGTTGTTTATAGCCATTATCTATTCTCCCACTACACTAGGGTCTTTTTGATCTTTACTTGTTAAACTTCTTGTTAAGTGAAGTACTAAGCTACAGAGAGAGGTAGAGACAGAGAGAGGGGTCTTACATCTGCTGGTTTACTCCACAAATGGCCACAATGGCCAGAGCTGAGCCCATCTGGAGCCAGGGGCCAGGGGCCTCATTGGAGTCTCCCACATGAGTGCAAAGGCCCAGGACTTGGTCCATCTTCCACTGCTTTCCCAGGAACATTAGCAGGTGTGGGGAGCAGCCCGGACTGGACTGAGTTACTGGAATTAAGACTTATTCTATGCATCTGCTCTCCCACAATATGGCACTGGGAGAGAAGTAAACAGCTTCCGCACAGCTGCCTCCAGTTCAACCAATAAACTGTAGGACTTGCTCCTGATTGGAGAGCAGCGTACTCGGCGTGTGGGCAGCTGAGTTGGGATTGGCAGAAGAGGACTATAAAGGAGGAGAGAGACGGCATGCACCAGGAACATCTATGGGGAACATCTAAGGGAACCCGTGCAGCCCCCGAGAGAACCGGCCGGCGGTGTGCCGCTCCCCTGCGGAAGTGGGGAATGCGGCCAGGGGGAACTGCCCTTCCACGGAGGTGGAAGGGATAGTAGCCAACCCGGGAAGAACCAGCAGCAAACCCGGGGAGGGCCGAGCAGACGAAAGAACAGCGCAGGGTCCTGTGTCGTTCCTCCACGAAGAGGGGGAGCGACATAATGGTGCCGTGACTCGGATAGGAAACCTAGCTCGGATAGGAAACCCAGGATAGATAGGAAACTTAGGAGGGAAGAAACGGGAAGAAGTGGGAAAATACCGGAGAGAGAGACTAGCAAAGAGCCTAGGTGCCGGAAGAAGCTATTGAAAGCCTAGGCATAGACTCGGATATGGACTGTGGGAAAGAAGTTAGGATTGAAAGCGAAAGTGAAAGCTTTCGTAGACTCGGATGCGGACTATGGCGGGGAAGCTAGGAGATTGAAAGCGAAAGTGAAACCTGGAGGAGGCTTGGACCTGGCTTGTGGCCAGGGGGAACTGCCCTTCCACGGAGGTGGAAGGGATAGTAGCCAACCCGGGAAGAACCAGCAGCAAACCCGGGGAGGGCCGAGCAGACGAAAGAACAGCGCAGGGTCCTGTGTCGTTCCTCCACGAAGAGGGGGAGCGACAGCAGGGAGCTGGATTGGAAGTGGAATAGCCAGGACTTAGAAACAGTGCCCATATGGGATGCTGGTGCTGCAGGCTGGGGGATTTAACCCACTGTGCCGCAGTGCTGGTACCTTCATCTCTAATTTTATGTTTTGAGTTTTTTCTTTGTTATTCTGGCTAGAGGTTTATCTATTTAAATATATGTGTGTGTATATATATATTTACTTATTTATTTATCTATATATATATTTATATTATTTATCTTCTCAAAAAACCAACTGTTCTGTTGATGTTTTGTATTGTTCTTGTTAATTTCTAGTTTTATTTCTTTATGGTCAGAGAAGATATATGGCATGATTTCAATCTTTATAAATTTTTTGAGACTTGATTTGTGGCCTAATATGTGGTTTATCCTTGAAGATGTTCCATGTGCTGATGAGAAGAATGTATATTCTCTAGCTGTTGAGAGAAATGTCCTGTAAATGTCTGTTAGTTCCATTTGCTAGATAGTATGTTTCAACTCTGATGTGTCTTTTTTTTTTTTTTTGACAGGCAGAGTGGACAGTGAGAGAGAGAGAGACAGAGAGAAAGGTCTTCCTTTTGCCATTGGTTCACCCTCCAATGGCCGCCGTGGCCTGTGCGCTGTTGCCGGTGCACCGCGCTGATCTGATGGCAGGAGCCAGGTACTTCTCCTGGTCTCCCATGGGGTGCAGGGCCCAAGGACTTGGGCCATCCTCCACTGCACTCCCTGGCCAGAGCAGAGACCTGGCCTGGAAGAGGGGCAACCGGGACAGAATCTGGCGCCCTGACCGGGACTAGAACCCGGTGTGCTGGCGCCGCAAGGTGGAGGATTAGCATAGTGAGCTGCGGCGCCAGCCTCTGATGTGTCTTTATTTTCTGTCTATATGATCAGTCCATTGATGAGACTAGCTTGTTGAAGTCACCCACTATTATTATATTTAAACCTATCTCTCCCTTTAGGTCTAATACTATCTGCTGTATATATCTTGGTGGTCTTGTGTTGGGTGCATAAATTTGTGATTGTTATGTTTTTTTGCTGAATTGAAACTTTTGTCAAAATATAATGTCCTTTTTATCTTTTAGTATAGGTTAAAGTCTGTTTTATTGGATATCAGGATATTTACTCCTGCATACCTTTAGTTTCCCTTTTATTGGTATATCTTTTCCAAACCTCACTTTCATTCTGTGTGTATCTTTGTGAAGTGAGTTTCTTATAGGCAGCATTTGATGGGGTTCTGTTGTGTTTTTTGTTTTCCCATTCAGCCAACCTAAGCCTTTTGGTTGGTAAATTTATTCTATTTACTTTCAAGGTCAGTATTGTTAGATAGGAGCTAAGACCTGTCATTTTGTAGATTGGATAATGATTCTACCCTTTCTAACAGTGAATTGGGTGGTATTATGTGTTTTCATGTTGTTCTAATGCAGGGTGCCCTTCAGAATTTCTTGTAAGGTTGGTCTGGTGGTGGTGAATTCTCTCAGTTTTTGTTTATTTCTCCTTCACTTTTAAGGGATAGCTTAGCTGTATATAATATTCTTGGTTGGAAGTTTTTTTCTTTTAATACCTTGAATATATCATCCCACTCCCTTCTGGCCTGTCTCATTTCCACTGAGAAGTATGATGTTAATCTAGTTGGTTTTCTTTTATAGGTAGCTTAATGCTTTTCTCTTACCATCTTTAGGATTGTCTCCTTGTCTTTTATAGGTAGCTTAATGCTTTTCTCTTACCATCTTTAGGATTGTCTCCTTGTCTTTTGACAGTTTGATGACAGTGTGCCTTGGAGAAAACCTTTTTGTTTGAGTCTGCATCATGTTCTTTGAGTTTCTTTCTTTCTTTTTTATTTGACAGGTAGAGTTATAGACAGTGGGAGGAAGAGAAACAGAGAGAAAGGTCTTCCTTCCGTTGGTTCACTCCCCAAATGGCTGCTACGGCCGGCGCTGTGCCGGCCTGAAGCCAGGAGCCAGGTGCTTCTTCCTGGTCTCCCATGCGGGTACAGGAGCCCAAGTACTTGGGCCATCCTCCACTGCCTTCCTGGGCCACAGCAGGGAGCTGGACTGGAAGAAGAGCAACCGGGACTAGAACCCAGTGCCCATATTCGATGCCGGTGCCACAGGCAGAGGATTAACCAAGCGAGCCACGGCGCCAGCCCCCTTTGAGTTTCTTATATCTGGATGTCCACATCTCTTTGAAGACCTAGAGAATGTCAACTATTCATTTAGCAGATTCTCAATGTCTTTTTCCTTTTATTCTCCTTCAGGAATACCCATGATATGAATATTTCATCATTCAATGATATCCCATCCCATTGCATAGACTTTCTTCATTGTTTTTACTTCTTTTCTCTTTATTTTTGTCTGATTAGGTTATTTCAAAATTCTTGTCCTTGAGGTCAGAAATTATTTCTTCTACTTGGTCTACTCTGCTGTTAAAGCTCTTAATTGTATTTTTTATCTCACTGATTGAAGATTTTATTTCCAAAATTTCTATTTGGTTCTTAATGAGTTATATCTCCTTAGTAATATTTTCTTTCATGTCACTTACTGATTTCCTCATTTCTGTAATCCATCTATCTGTATTCTTTTGCCTCTCATTGAATTTCTTTACAATCATTATTTAGAATTCTATATCTGTCATTCATAGATTTCCTTCAGTTTAGGATCTAATTCTAGAGGATTGTTGTGTTCTTTTGAAGATGTCATGCTACCTTGCTTTTTCATGTCTCCTGTGTCCCTACATTGATGGTCTTCCCATCTGGTATACTTGTCCCTTCTTTATGGAGTAAGTTTTATTAGAAAAAAGTTAATGGTTTAGTTGGAATATAGGGTATCACTTGGCTTGCTACTTTGGCTTTGATTCTAGGTGACCTCAGGAGTGTAGTCTGTAAGTGATTTCTTTTGTCTTAATGTCGGTTGTGTCTATAAAGGACATAGTGGCCCAGTCTGTTGCAGTTCATAGGGACAGAAGTATGGCTTTGAGATGAATAAGGCTATATATTTTTGGCCCACAGAGAGTATGGTGTCAGTCTCCCTAGAGAATATAATAGCTTAGGCCTTGTTCTTGGTGCTGAGGAAGATGAGGGTTGCTGCCCCCTTGTTCTGCTGGCAAGCCCAAGTGATGCAAGTGTGTGTTTCACCAATTCTGTGGCTATAGGACCGTACGATATGGGTGAACCCTTCCTCAGGTCCTGCTAGGAGAGTCCAACTGGTTCTGTGGTTTATAATATCAACAGCTCTATCCTAGAACAAGAGAATATGAAGTGAACCCTGATCCAGGCCTATGGGGTGTCTACAAGGTATACAGGAGAGTATGAGTCAAGAGAGGTAGAATGCAGGTATGTTCTTCCCTATGTCCACTGCATAGATTCCAGTGGCTCCCGGGGTGGGAGAAGTTTTTTATGAATGCTCCAGTGTTAGCTCCCAGAAGCTAAAGTGAATCCCCAGCTCATGAAGAGTGCATGAGTGTAGTTCTGGGGCTAAAGCCCAAAAACTGCCACAGATGCAGGGTGCAAGGGAGCTGTCCTTTGTCCCACATGTTGCCCTGCTCTACGATGCTGATAGGAGCAGAATAGAGGCACGTGTATAGCTTTTGGCTGATGAACATGGTGTTTTGCATGGGTGGCAGAGGGGGAGAAAGCAAGGCAGCTTCCCTGCTCCAAGCATGACAGTCACTCAGACTCCAATCAACTTTCCATGCTGAGGTAAAAGTCAGTGGGTGACGGTGGATTTCCCTCTCTGCTAAAACTGCGAATGGCAGTGATACAGGAAAACTCAGATAGTTTCACTTCATGAGCTGGAAGCCACACCTCCCTCACTCTGTATTACCAAATCTACTATGTGTCAGTCAGATGACTCCTCCCCAGGAAGTATTTCCTCTTACCCAGGACCAGGGGGCAGTGCCATGTAAACACTTAAATTTTTCTAAGCTCATAAAAAGCCAGGGAAAACAGAAGCTCACTCTCTCCTCCTCGTGGACCCAGGACAAGCAAAGCAGGGTATGAAAAGTCCCCTTTCCCTTTCCTGGCCCACTTTCCCTAAGTAAAACCTTCATGTACCTGTGTATTTTTATAACTTTTTTAAAAGATATATTTATTTATTATTTGAAAGGCAGAGGCCGGGGGGTGGGGCAGTGGTCTTCCATCTGCTGGTTCACTCCCAATTTGGCCACAATGGCCAGAACTGGACCTATACAAAGCCAGGAACCAGGAGCCTCTTCTGGGTCTCTCATGCAGGTGTAGGGGCCCAAGGACTTGGGCCATCTTCTACTGCTTTCTCAGGCCGTAGCAGGCCCATAAATTGGAAGTGGAGCAGCCAGGAATTGACCCAGTGCCCACATGGGATGCTGGCACTGCAGGCAGCAGCTTTCCCCACTATGCTACAGTGCTGGTCCCTCATATTTTTCTAACTTTGTAAATAAAACATCACACGGCATTCTGTGTTTGTGCTTGTACTTTTCTGTAAGTAAAAGGGAAGAGTCTGGAATATAAATTTACACTCAACCTAGGCCACAACAGCAGGATACGTGGCAATGTCTTTTTACCTTGGCATGGTAAGATGGCAGCTCACAGTGTGGCTGGCTGCCACAGTGTCTCTGACTTCTTGTCTCTTGTCCCATGGAGTCTGCTTTTTTCCCCCACTTCTTCACCCAAAATTTCCATTCAGACCCCTTGAAATGTAGTCCTTCCTTTGCTCTTTTCATATCCCAGAGTAGCTTAGGTTAGTGTGGCAATACCCTATTCAGCCATCTTGGATCTCTGCACATGGTTTCTTTGACCATTTTATTGTCAAATTTGCCCCTTCTGTTACCCTCCTTCCCCTTATCTTCATAGCACTCAGTGCATCTAACATATATTTATATCCTTTTTCCTCCTGAATAATCCCATGAGCATAAGACCTATGCTTTATTCTCTTGGACAAGGCCTGGTACATAGAAGGTGCTCGATAAACATTTGAATGAAGGAACAACTAGTGAATTCAAGAACCTTCTCATATGTTATGCTGTCAAAACTACAAGATGTTAGAGCATTTGGTCTCATTTTGGGACAGACTCAATATTCCCAGAAATTTTTTGGGTTACTTTTGTGTTGTGAGCACATCAAGGTACCTTGCAGTTAATGATCTCCACATAAAGGAAGTGATAGAGAAAAGGTGTTTATTTTTTAAACTTTCATTCATTTTATTTCATTTTTTTATTTAAGGCATACAAATTTCATGTATTTAATATACAGATTTAGGAACCTAGTGATACTTCCTACTGTACCTTACCTCCTGCCCATATTTGACCCTTCCTCCCTCTTCCTCTCCTATTCTCTCTTAATTTTTACAATGATCTAATTTTAGTTTATTTCCTTTTTTGAAAAAAAATTATATCCTCTTTTGAAATACAGAAAAGCATTTATTGCTTGTTGATTTCTGTATAAGAGCCATTCTAACAGGTGTGAGGTGAAACCTCATTGTGGTTTGATTTGCATTTCACTATTGGCTAGTGATCCTGAGCATTTTTTCATGTGTCTGTTGGGCATTTGTGTTTGCTCTTTTGAAAAATGACTGTTCAAGTCCTTTGATCATTTATTAACTGGATTATGTTTTGTTGTTGAATTTCTTCAGTTCTTTATAGATTCTGGATATTAATCCTTTATGAGTTTCATAGTTTGCAAATATTTTCTCCCATTCTGTTGGTTGCCTTGTCACTTTGCTGAGGGTTTCTTTTGCAGTGCAGAAGCTTCTCAGATGGATATAATCTCATTTGTCTGTTTTGGCTTTGATTGCTGTACTTCTGGAGTCTTTTCCAAAAAAAAAAAAAAAGTTTGCCTATGTCAATGTCTTGCAGAATTTCCCCAATGTTCTCCTATAGTAATTTAATACTCTTGGGTTAAAGATTTAGATCCTTGATCCATTTTGAGTAGATTTTTGTGTAAGGTATAAGGTAGGAGTCTTGTTTCATATTTCTTCATGTGGAGATCCAATATTCCCAACACCATTTGTTAAAGAGATTGTCCTGTCTCCTGGGTTAGTTTTAGCTCCTTTGTCAAAAATTAGTTGTTTGTAGATGCATGGCTTTATTTCTGGAATTTCTATTTTGTTCCATTGGTCTATATGTCCATTTTTGTGCCAGTACTAGGCTGTTTTGATTATAATTGCCCTGTAGAATATCTTGAAATTGATATTGTGTACCTCTGGCTTTTTAAATATATTTTATTTATTTATTTAGAAGTAGAGTTATAGAGAGAGAGAGGGAGAGAGAAAAAGGTCTTCTATCTTCTGGTTCATTCCTCAAATGGCTGTAAAGGCCAGAGCTGCATCAAAACCAGGAGCCAGGAGCTTCTTCCAGGTCTCCCACACGGGTTCAGGGACCAAAGCACTTGGGCCATCTTCTACTGCTTTGCTAGGTCATAGCAGAAAGCTGGATGGGAAGAGAAGCATCTGGGACATGAAACAGCACCCATATGGGATGCCAGCACAGCAGGAAAAGGCTTAACCTACTATACCACAGTGCTGGCCACTGGCTTTGCTTTTGTTGTATAAGAATGCTTTAGCTGTTTGGGGTCTCTTGAGATTCTGTTTAATTTTAGCATCATTCTTTTTCAAGATCTAGAAAGAATGCCAATTGTATTTTGGTTGGGAGCACATTGAACCTGTAAATTGCTTTTTGTAGTATGGACATTTTGATGACATTAATTCTAATCCAGGAACATGAAAGATTTTTCCATTTTTTTGTGTTTTCTATTTCTTTCTTTAATAGTTTGAAATTTTCACTGTAGGGATATTTTATCTCCTTTGTTAAATGTATTCCAAAGTATTTTATTTTTTCTATAGCTATTGTGAATGGGATTGTTTTTAGAACTTCTTTCTCAGCTGTGGTGTTATCTGTGTATACAAGGATATTGATTTTTGTGTGTTAATTGTATATCCTGTATCATCAACAAACTCTTTATGAGTTACAATAGTCTCTTCATGGAGTCTTTCGGTTCTCCTACATATGGAATCATGTAATCTGCAAATAGGGATATTTTGACTTCATACTTTCCAATTTATATCCCTTGGATCTTTTTCTTGCCTAATGGCTCTGGCTAAAACTTCCAGGACTATCTTGAATAATCATAGTGAAAGTGGGCATCTTTATCTGGTTCTGGATCTTAGAGGAAATACTTCCAACTTTTCCACACTCAAGAAGATGCTACCTGTGGGTTTGTCATAAATTGCATCAAATATAACTTCTCAGCACTTTGGATAAGATCAAGTATAGTGTAAATTGCCTCAATTGGGTTGACAAATGTTCCTTCTGTGCCTAGTTTGCTTAAGGTTTTCATCATGAAAGACTGTTGTATTTTATCAAATGCTTTCTCTGCATATATTGAGATAAACATATGATTTTTATTCTTCAGTTTGTTAATGTGATGTATCACATTGATTTGTGAATGTTGAGCCATCCCTGCATACCAGGAATAAATCTCATTTGGTCTGGTGAATGATCTTTCTGATGTATTGTTGGATTCAATTGGCTAGTATTTTGTTGAGGATTTTTGTATCTGTGTTCATGAGGGATATTAATCTGTAGTTTACTTTCTCTGTTGCATCTTTTTTTTTCTGTTTTTTTTTTTTTTGTATTTTTTTGTATCCTTAATTCTTAGGAATTAAGGTGACGCTGGCCTCCTAGAAGGAGTTTGGGAGGATTCCTTCCCTTTCAATTGTTTTGAATAGTTTGAGAATAATTGAAATTAGTTCTCCTTTAAAAGTCTGGTAAAATTAAGAAGTGAATCCATCCAGTCCTGGAAATTTCTTTGTTGAGAGGGTTTTTATTACTGATTCAATCTCTGCCTTGGTTATTGATCTGTTTAGGTTATGTATGTCTTCCTGACTCAGTTTTGGCAGAGTGTATGTGTTCAGCAATCTATCAGTTTCTGCTAGATTTTCCAATTTGTTGGCATATAGCTGTTTGCAGTAGTTCTTGATTCTTTTTATTTCCATGGTTTCATTATTATATTTCCTTTCTCATCTCTAATTTTATTAATTTGTGCTACTCCCTCTTTTTTGGTTAGTTTGGCCAACGGTGTATCAATTTTGTTTATTTTTTTGAAAACTAACTCTTCATTTCATGGATCTTTTGTATGGTGTTTTTGTTTGTTTCAATTTGTTTATTTCTCTGTAATTTAATTATTTCTTTCCTTCTAATTTTGGGTTTGGTTTTTTATTTTTCTTGAGATTTTGTTGTTTTTCTTGAGTTCCTTGAGATGCATTGATAGCTTATTTATTTAGTACATTTCTAATTTCTTGATGTAGACACCAATTGCTATAAGCTTCTGCTGTATCCCATACTTTTTTTAAAAAGATTTATTTATTTGAAAGGCAGATTTATAGAGAGGCAGAGAGAGAGGGAGGGAGGGAGGGGTCTTTCATCTGCCAGTTCACTGCCTAGATGCCACAACTGCTGGAGCTGTGCCGATCCAAAGCCAGGAGCCAAGAACTTCCTTTAAGTCTCCCATGTGGGTGCAGAGGCCCAAGGACTTGGGCCATCCTCTACTGCTTCCTCAGGCCATAGCAGATAGCTGGATTGGAAGTTTAGCAGCCAGGACTAGAACTGGCACCCATATGGTGATGCTGGGGCACTGCAGGCGGTGGCTTTACCCACTATGCCACAGAGCTGCCCATCCCCTTACATTATATGTTGTCATCTTCGTATCCAGAAATTTTTTGATTTCTTCTACTGCCCACTGTTCATTAAGGAGCATGTTGTTCAGTCTCCATGTGTTTCCATATGTTCTCAAGATTCTTGAGTTGTTAATTTCCATTCCATTGTGGTCAGAAAAGATGCATAGTATGGTTTCAAGTTTTTTTTGAATTTGGCAAGAGTTGATTTATGTCCTAGCATATGGCCTATCCTAGAGAAAGTTCCGTGTAGTGATGAAAAGAATGTGTACTCTGCAACTGTGGGATGAAAGGTTCTGTAGATATCAGTTAGCTCCATTTGATCCACAGTGTTGATTAGCTCTGTTGCTTTTTCATTGTTTTTCTTTCTAGTTGATCTGTTCATTGATGAAAATTGGGTATTAAAGTCCCATATTGCTATTGTATTGAAGTCTATTTTTCCCTTTAGATGCATTAACATTTCATTTTAAATAGACAGGTGCCCTCGCATTGGGTGCATATACATTTATTATAATCACATCTTCCTGTTGAATTGATCCCTTAATCATTACATAGTGCATTTCTCTCTTTAAATAGTTTTTGTGTAAAAGTCTATTTTGTCTGCTATTAGGATGGTTATACCTGTGTTTTTTTTTTTTTTTCTTTCTTTCTTTCTTGTAGCATAGAGTGTCTTTTTCCATCTTTTCCCTTTCAGTCTGTGTG